>NC_056672.1:51176428-51478571 GCF_018350195.1 Panthera tigris
GGACATTTAATGGGAGGTTTGTAGAATAAATGGGAGGGGAAAGAGTATGTGTAAAGGCTTAGTGGTGAGATAGATCATGATCAGCAAATAGGGAAGAGGTTCCCCATTACTCAAGCGTAGAGTGAATGCCTATTGTTTTATCACAGAGTGTGCCATGTAGTAGGACCTTAATAAATGGTGAATGAAGACTGAATAAAGCTTTGTGAACAATATCGCACGGTTGACAAGTCTACAAAATGGAGCTTTATTTGCGGACAAAGGAGGTCAGAAAGGGAGTTTAGGGTCTGCTTCTTGCCATCATTCAGTACACAGTATTAACTAGCTGAGGCTTTCAGTGATATGTCAAAATACATCGTGTCTTGAGGGTAGAGAGGTCAAGAATAGCTTTATCTGTGAGGGGTCTTTTTAGCTACCACATATTATGATAAGTAAACAGAGCCAGGCCTTTTAGCACCCAAGCGGTGTTTTAGAAAACCTGCACTCTGGTTTTTCATCTCTCAGATGTTTTGTATTTCAAAATTCTTTTCATTTCCTGTTTCTCTTTCATTTAAAAACCACACAGGAATCCTCCCTGTATGCCAGACACCATACTATATACTCACAAGGATACAAAAATGTTAAGACACGAAAGACATAGTCTAGAGGAAAAGACAAACTCATTAAGAACTCCCTTCTTCTCAGGGTTCTGCTAGAAGTAAATAGTGGGAAACTTGAGGGGTTTCTTGCAAGTTACCTAGCCCACCTGCTATTAAATGTTCCTTCTTTTTTATTTTTTATTTTTTTTAATGCTTATTTATTTTTGAGGCAGGGAGAGACAGAGAGCATGAACGGGGGAGGGTCAGAGAGAAAGGGAGACGCAGAATCTGAAATAGGCTCTAGGCTCTGAGCTGTGAGCACAGAGCCCGACGCGGGGCTGGAACTCACAGACCCCGAGATCATGACCTGAACCGAAGTCGGACGCTTAACCGACTGAGCCACCCAAGCGCCCCAAATGTTCCTTCTTATATCGGCCTGTGTGAAGGGGTAAGGTCTCTTCACCATAGCTATTTTTATTTATGGAGCATCATGATGTACTTTGCATTTGATATATGTATTCTCTCCTTAATCTTCACCATAACTCTTTGAGGGAATAATTTTCATTTCTAATACAAAGAAGCTGAAGCTGTTTACTTATAAAGGTTAAGTCATTTGCTTAAATTCATACAACTAATAAGTGATAGAGATAGATTTTGCAAAGGCATGTCTCTCATTCTTAAACCCTGGGTTTTGAATTTCTTTCCTGACATTGCCTTCTTGCCAAGCATATCATGATCCCATTCCCCAGACTCTTAAGTGAATGTAAAATCAATCCAAGATAAGTATCACGATAATACATTCTAGACCTTATTCTCCACTCCCCCAAACAATATCACATCTGTGTTTCTCTTGCACTGACTGTGTGTGTGCGTGTGTGTGTGTGTGTGTGTGTGTGTAATACAGTTAGGTACAGCCAGGCCAGGAGCAGCATGAAACATATACAATCATTTCCCCAGGATTTTTTAACACAGCAAAATATTCCTTAATCATAAAAAGGTAACGGGTTGAAACCAGTTATAGTCATGCATCACTTCCTCATTTAAAATGATGCCTCTCCTAATAATGTAATTTCACAGAACAATAAACAAAACAGCCATCTATTTGGTTTTTATATTTCATCTCAGGATCAGGAGCAAGAGTTTCTGATATTTGAGAGGATTCTTTGGGCAATCTTTGAGAAAAGTGTTTAAGAAAATCACAATGTGAAAAATAAGCAAGGGTGGAAGGGGGAATCTTGTCTGCCTGAGCCCTCTGCTTGATAAAGCGGAACAGCTGCTTCTCCATAAAGGAAGGAAACTATAAGGTTTAGACTGTGTTTTCATTTTCCAAAAGTAGGCCATTTTCATGTCTAATCAATTCTCTGGTTCATCAGAATGGTTAATTGCTGAGAAAGTCATCTGATCAAAACAATTGGACCTTATCAACTACCTGGCAATGCAGTGGGGTTTTCAGTCATCAGCCTCAATTGACTCAAAAATGGGTGATTTAATCAGAGGAGTGAGGCTATTATAAAGCTTGACCCTGCTTTGCAACAGGGCCATGGTGGACTCAAATGTATTTGCCATTGGTTATAGCAGTAGGAGCACAAACCTTAGAATCACAAGTCTTAATTTGAAACCACCTCTACCATTTAGAGATGACTTTTGCCAATTTGATTTTTTCAGTGTTCCTTCAACTGTATAATACTAAAATTAATATCTACTGCATATAGGGAGAATGTAAAATAGCATGAAATAGTAAACTATGAGTATATCCTAGTTCTGTTCTATTATTCTGTAATTAAAAGGCAATCCTAGCAATACAAGCAGGTAGCTGGAGAAAACATGATTCTTTATCTCACCATAACTATCTAACTCATTAAATAACTTTGGTTGAAATAAAGCACGATGTTTACTTACATACTTTTTTGACAATTGTATCATAGCAGTGGGAAATGGAAACGGTACCATTCTAATAAATCATCTTAACAGCTCAGTAAGTTTTTAATGTTGGCTTAGCACTTTTATCTCTTTAAAGAAAAATGAGATAGACATAAAGAGTTTTCTGCTATTATTCTGCCTCTGCAAACTTCCAGAACATACCATAAAGGCACTGTGCATTAGGAACACATTGCATATCCTGACTTTTTTCTTCGCAAAACCTCAGAGGGGATTTAAATGTTAACCCCAAAATGTCATATAGTAATAATAAAGCCCTCTCTTCTTTCCATTACAGACTAAGGGCAATGTGTTAGTTCCAAAGATATATTCCTTTGGTTTATGAATCATATAAAAAAAAAGTTGCATCAAGAAATATCATGGTCTCTTTAGTGGATGAAGCCCACCTCTCCTTAACCATTTTTTAATATGTAGTGGCAAACTAAAAATACGGAGCTCTGAATAAGTGATAACATTATATGGGTGGTTCAATAGGCCGAGGTCTTCCACTTTTCAATTGACAACCCTGAAATGCTAGAGATTTGCAATAACCCAAGGAATTCTTTAGCTTTTGTGTAGAAATTGGTGGCGAAAATAGTCAAGTTTTTACACAAAACCAGTTATTTACTATCCTTACCACCACTAAAATATTTCTAATTTTTCATTTCTGTCTGTTCTTTGTTGGTTTCTTAACCTTATCAAAAATGCTGCCCATGGTGTTCATTTGGACCTGAATTCATATATTTAAGTTGAGAAGTGAAGGAAAAGAGGGGTAGAAGCAAGAAATTGAAGATAGCCCAGACAGCGTGTAATGAGATTTGCAGTTACTCAACAAACATGTATTAAATCACTGCCTTTGCAATCCCCTGAGGCACCTACAAGGATAAGTTAGACATATCTACAGATTGCTCCCATTGAGTTAGATATACATGTCTGATTCCCAAAAGCCATCAGGAAGGACTCTGAGTAAGTAATCCCCATGTTGATAGAGGAGGGATAGTGCTTTCCTACAATGTGTGTGTGTGTGTGTGTGTGTGTGTGTGTGTGTGTGTGTGTAATTTTAAGTAGTTTGTTACAACTCTTTGTTATTAATTTTTTTTAATGTTTACTTATTTTTGAGAGAGAGAGAGAGAGACAGAGACAGAGTGTGAGCAGGGAGGGGCAGAGAGAGAGGGAGATACAGAATCTGAAACAGGCTCCAGGCTCTGAGCTGTCAGCACAGAGCATGACATGGGGCTCCAACTCATGAGCCACTAGGTCATGACCTGAGTGAAGTTGGAGGCTTAACGGACTGAACTCCCCAGGTGCCCCTAGTTTATTGCAACTCTTAAAGATTCATATGCATATGCTTCATTCCAATGCTGATTGAGTAATTGAGAACAGCTGGCTGGAGCACAGTGTAGAAAAACACCCTGAGGTTGCTTGCAGGCTTGACAGAAGAGGACCCTGGTCAGAGTGTTGGCCACATGAATGAGGTAGGTGAAAGGCACCAACTGTGTTTTCAATGTATCATCCGAGGACCCACGAGATAAAATTCAAGCTTACTAGTATGGCATACAAGATGTGTACTCCATATTGCATCCTATATTTTGGCATAGCACAAAGGATAAGATACTTACAGTTTACTTGATGTGTCATACTGTTTCATATCTCAGAATCTTTACTCGCACAACTCCTTTTTTCTGGGATAATGTATTTCTCATCCCAACATCACTTTCCCAGAGACTTCTGATATCACTATAGCCTAAACAGATCTGACTTATTTTGTTTCCCCGCATTACTCTGTAGAGGACTTTAGCATACTACTATATATATATATATATACATATACACACATATATATATACACACATATATATATACATATATATATATATATATATATATATATATATACACAAACACATACACACACACACACACACACACACATATATATATATATATATATAATGGCATTGTTTGCATTTACTATCACATGAGTGATCTATTTCTGAGCAACAAATTTGCTCTAGAACTTAATAGCTTAAAATAACAAATATCTGTTTTCTCGTGGTGTCTTTATCAGGAACCTAAGATTGGCTCAGTTGATGGTTCTGGCTTAAGGTCTTTTATTAGTTTGTGGTCAAGGTTTTCAGCCAGGGCTGCGGTCATTTCAAGACCTGGTGGAAGCTGAAAGATCCATTCCCAAGCTCGCTCATATGATTGTTGTTAAAGCCTCAATTTCTTTCATGCCATTGGACTGAGGAGTTCAGTCCTTCACTGTACCAGTGGGTTGCTCCATTGGCTTCTCGCAACACAGCAACTTGCTTACCCCAGTACAAGTGATTCAAGAAAAGAAAGAGGCCCAAGGAAGAAGCCATAGTCCTTTTAATAATCTAGTATCAGAAGTGACATCCCATTATATGCCACATTCTATTCATCAGAAACAAGTTAGTAAGTTTAGCACACACTTAAAAGAAAGATATCACACAAGGGCATGAATACTGAGTCAGGAATCATTGCCAGTCATCTAAGAGTCAGCATACCACATACAGTATCTTCCCCAACTGGGATGAAACTAAAATTAATTTCTCTGTGTTTTGCTATCATCTGCCTCATGTCTGGCACAGAAAATACAGAAGAAAGGAAGAAGAAAGGGTGGGAGAAAGAGACAGTGAGAACCACCAAAGTCAAATTACGAAGTAAATCCCTTAAATAATTGGAAATTACCAATCTATAAAACTATTATTTGGAAGAAATAAACACAGTTTTAATATCTTAACCAAGTTTCCAATTCATGAAATTTCTAGTAATGTGGGCTTTAGGTACAATACTTAACAGAAAAAGAATTTGCAGCTTAACAACTGTTACATAGGTCTAGAAAAGAGTCTCTGAAGTTTGAAAAAAAGACCAATTATGTTCATTCTCCCAGTTCATAGAGGCTCCTTGCAGTATATTTTGTGACTCTTCCAAAAGGCCCTGTGGCTGAAACACTGGCATTTTGGATGCAGTTTTATGTAATAAACAGAAGTTCAATTAACTTAAATGGACTATCTGAAATGTTTTATCTGAAGTGAATTCTAATTTAGGCTGATTTCTTCTCAGATGCAAGATGGAAAAATGTCCAGCCTCTTGCTTAAAAATACTTGATGTGGCATTTTTTTCCCTTTGAAGTGTAGCTTTTACTCACATACTCCCTCCCTCTCCTTAAACATATAGATGATGGGAAAACACACATGATTAAAATCTGGTCCCTGCTCTCCGAATCCAGGGCACACACATCCAGATAGCCATCTGACCAAATAACCATAACATAATGTGAATGTACTAGTATATAAAATAACCACAATATGTGAAATAATATTATGTTTATGTAATATACAAAGTACTGTAGGGTCATAGGAAAAGGGTGATTATTCTTGCCTGGGATAAATCAGAAGGTCACACACATTAGATATGATATAAGCCTTAATAAGAAAAAAGTAAATATATGGTGGTTTGTCGTCTTCTTTAAAAGAAAGAAGTAATAGGAGGAAGATGATTTATTTATGGGTCAAATTTCCTGAAACATTTACTGAACTGTACTAAAAGCCCACTTTGACATTAAAAGACATTATTTGACCTACCATTGTATTGGATTTCAATAAATCATTCTGTCCTAATAAACACCAATTTAATTAGTAAAATAACAAAATATTTACTATTCCACATTAAATAGGAGCATTTCAATTGTTGTTTCAAAAAAAGAAAGGAAATAATGATGAAGAATCACAAAGCAAAACCTTCCTTGTCACTGTTCAGAGAGGCAACTATAATAGTTTCCAGTTCAGCTTAACTGTGATTCACTTTGTAGCAATTTAAATATACATACAATAAATTTATTCACATGAGTTAATTTGATTGTAGCTTTAGAACTAATGAGGGACAGTTTGAATGCTTTCAGACCTGAATTCTGTCTCCATTTTCTTTGCATTTATGGTCACATTAATCATGAAAGTAGAATAGGAAAATGTTCTAACATATACTTTAACTATATTAATTGCACTTTTAAGACAAATGATTCTTATGTTTGTATTTTATTCTGATTAATTACTATAATAGAACATTACAGATAAAAGGGCTGTTAACTTAAGCTTTAACTATATGTTCAACTTAGCCAAATACACTGAAGATTAATCACAATTCCATTCACAGAAAACAAATGTTGTATGAAGACTTGTTTGAAATTCTAGAGAGAGTTTGAACAGGTGGGAAGTGACACTATATAGCCCTGTAAGAATATGCATCTTTTTTATTCCAATCTTGGGTTCTCTTGAAAAAAAATCTGGGGGCAGGAAGACTAGACAACAATTGAGCATTCTTAGACATAACTTTTTAGCATCAAAATAGCTATCATCTCTCTGAAATAGCAGTGAATTGCAGAGGTGGAATAGCTAAGATGGTTTGGTGATGGGGCATTACTGAATAAAATTTAGAGTTGGAATTTAGAAAGTATATAATACGTGATCTGGAAGACTTTCTAAATTAAAAAAAAAAAATTCCAAGTTAGTCAACTCTGTCCTCCCCTCCCAGCTACCTTATTCCAAACCTATAAAATGGGAAGATCTAGACCATTGGATATAGAGATTGTTGTCTATAGTTCTTTCCTCTTATTTTTTCCACAGATATCATTTGCAAATCTGTATGTCAGGTATTGTGCTGAGCCAGATTGGCCTCTCGACTTAAGGTTTTATGACCCAGCAAGAGGAGACAGACCTCATTAAATATAACACTGTGCTGATGGAAAGAAGGTACAGATTGGAGATCTATTTCTAAAAGTGAATACAGTAATCTTGATTAGAGACTTGAGAGATGCTATTTTTTCTTTTCTGCATTTGATTTCTGTCAAGCTGGAGGTGTTCTGTTTCAACATTCTCCATAAATGCCTCACTCTCTTCTGTTTTCTGGTCCAAAACTGTCAACATATTTTCTTCAAATGGGAAGGTTAAAACAATCTAACACAAATGTTTCTCTTTACTTTCTTCTCTGATCCATATTTGAACCCACCTTTATTTCATTCTCTACTTTCGTTCACATCCTGGATTTTCTCTATTCTTTTTGAAATGTTTACTGGCCTTTTTTTCTATGCAAATGTTCTATTCTTAATATTAACATTTGCACAAAAGAAAAATAAGGGAGTTGGAGTGCTCAGGTGGCTTAGTGGGTTGAGCGTCCAACTATTGATTTTGGCTCAGGTCATGATCCTAGGGTCCTGGGATTGAGCCCTTCATCAGGCTTGGGGCTAAGCATGGAGCCTGCTTAAGATTCTCTCTCTCTCTTCTTCCCTCTTCCCATCTCCCTTGCATATAATCTCTCTCTCTCTCTAAGATTAAAGAAGAAGAAGCAGAAGAGAAAAGAAAAGAAAAGAAAAGAAAAGAAAAGAAAAGAAAAGAAAAGAAAAGAAAAGAAAAGAAGAGGAATAAGAAGGAGGAGGAGAAAGAAAGAAAAAGGAAGGAAGGAAGGGAGGGAGGAAGGAAGGAAGGAAGGAAAGAAGGGGGAGAAAGCATTGGTGTAACCTATAAAGAAAATATTTTACCATTCTACAGATGGTTTAGACCACTCCATATTCTCTCCTGAACAAAGATAACATGTAAATTTTTCTTTTCTCACACTTTCATTCACTTTTTAAAATGTATTACCTTTTATCAAGGCTGACATTTTTTTTTCTTTGGCAAATTTTACTTTTGGGAAAAGGACTATATCACACATAGAATTTTTTATAGTAAAAAATATAGGATAAGCATTTGATTCATAAATATTCAGACAAAATCACTAAAGAGAAGAGTTAGGCACTAGAGACCAACTCCTATAGGATATAAGCACTTTAATTCATGCTAAATGAATTAAAGGGAAAAAAATTTTATTGTGAAGTAACTCAATTCTTATTTATCATAAGTCATTTTAACCATGTTTCATAATTTGATGACCTAGAAGTTTTAGGAGTGTGTAACCTAAGAATTACTCCTATCACATCTATAATAGAAATATTATTATACATACGAAGTAAGGTTGTTGTGCTTTGCTGCCAGGAAAACTCCTAAATTAGGAAAAGCTGCAACACCTTATCTTCTAAGTCTATGGAAACACTCAGTGAGGCAGTGGATAAAACAGGAGTTGCCCCCACATAACTTCTCATGAACTCAGCTATGAAGTTTGATGCCCAACTGTCATTCCATCTCCCTTCAAGATTTCTGCAAAGGACTAATGAACTTAATGAAGAATGAGAATGTAATGGAAGATGAACAACGTAGACTGGTTGTTGGAATGCAGGGTTATATATCTGCCCCTTGGTCTCCATTCCTGATTTATAGGAGAGAATATGCCTTCTACTGAGAATATGCCTTCTACTTTGTGCATAAATCAGTTCTCTCCTTGGACAATGGAGCATCAGAATAAGGAGGAAAGTGATACAACAAAAGACCAAGTAATATTGCAGTTATTATGTACAATGGGGTCAATAGAGAGTAATAAAAATGAATATAAAAGATAACAGAATGAACAAAACTTGGTAAAGTCTTAGATAAATCAATGGAAACAGTGGACTGGGAAAATGTGAGGTTTTAGAGGAGTAAATGCTGATTGACTGACAGGCTGGTTCATGTTCTTGCCACTTACTTCATTCTTTGGACTTCTATTTGTGTCTGTCAGCAGGATCCACAGTAAAGAGCAGTTACTAGGAATCCCAACTTGGAGCTTTATTAATACCTAGTCCTTCTTTCTGTTCTTAACATAATCAATAGCCCAGTCTACAGTATCTCAGAAGCTTTTGAACAAATTTTCCACAGTAATAACAGGCAACTACAAAAATTTTAAACATTTTTTAACTTGATAAAGTCAAGACTTAAATCCATTCTTCATACAACTGTAAATACTTTTGAGATCCTAAGAATATGAAATCTTAATGGAGATTCATTTCTTCTAAGACTTTTGTAACCTAATCATTTTGACTATTGGCAATGGACCTAAATGTATGTCATAATACCTGGAAATAGTGACTAGCTCAGTCAGGTCTCTGGCAGGAAACAGATGGGATAGTCTGTCTGGGGGAGAAAAACAAAGAATATAAAGGTGTGACAAGGTGTGAGAAATAAAGAAGAGTTACTGCAGTACTCCGGGTCTAGCAAAGGCAAGAAAGTCCTTACCACAAGGCCCAAAGAAGAAAGATTAAGGAATGGTTATTGGGACCTTGAAAGCATGCTTCAATGGACAGGGCCACCTGATAGGAGCAGTAGCATTTAGTAAAGGAATGAAGCCACTCTGTGAAAGACCTGGCAGAGAGTCAATTTGGGATTAAATATCCTAACCTCATTCTTCTTCCCATCTCTAATCTCTTGGTACTGTCTCCATTGCTTAAACTGAGAAAGCCAATGGGTGAAGAAGGAACACATGTCAGTCTTTCAGGGAGTATAGAAAGGTAGGGAAGGATGAAAAAGGGTTCTGAAGGACAAACATAACATATTTGGCACATAAGACCCTTCCATAATCTGTGAGTGCAGCATAAAAATGCTGCCAGACAATTAATTCATTTTTCCTCATACCATTTTTAACAGTTTAAATTTTCATTGCTAACACTGTAGAGCTAGCTACCTCTTCCTCCCCCAGATATATTTAAAACAATGAAAAAAATTGTTCTATACAAGAATAAAAAATAAGTGATTTATGAGTACGGGTAAAATTACAAAGTTGGAAGCATTAGCTTTGCTTCCAGTAATCTAGTTTTCTTCTTTCCTTGTTCCACCAAAGGCCTAGGGCTCTCATGATGACCCCCTTTCTTAGCCTCTTGACCTCTGTAGCTGTCGAAAAATGACATCATCTAGCTAGTTTTTTTTTCTCTCCCAAGCCAGCTATTTGCAAAGAGTGGGGATAATTTAAGCTTATAAATCTTCACTAATGCCATTGAAGGTTAATACCTTTGCCTTACATTTCAGAAAGACAGGTATGAAAGATAATTTTAATGTCAGCAAGAAGTAAGAATAAAGGAAAATATAACAAAATTGCCCCATATGCCAGTATCCTTGTGGTAGTCACAGTGGTATTTATTAAATACTTGTGGTTTTCCTTGACATCTGGTATTACTGCACTTCCTTGCCCACTGTGGTTAGTTGTGGTCATGTGACTTGCTTTGTCCAGTGTGATATGTGTCACTTCTAGGGGAAACTTTAAGATCCAATATCTGATTCATATTGCTATCTCCTTCTCCCTGCCATGGGGCCAAACAATGTTCCAGAGAGCGGCTTCCCTAACAGCCAAGATTCTGAACTGAGTATAACATGCTGGATATATGCCACCAACAAGCAATACATTTCAGGTTTCTTTGAGACTTTGAAATTTGGTCTTATTTGTTACCATGGTATAACAGAGCCCAGGATGACTGACAGAATACTAACCTAATCATTAATACTAATACTAATCACTAATATCTTATTTCTACACAGTGATAACTTGTTATCCTCAAAATCTTAATTTTATTATTTTGTTTTTAAAGAGCAAAAATATACTCAGGGGCATGAACATTTTGTGTACTGATATATCTGGGATATAGAAGGCTCAAAAAATTCTGGGATATTAAATACGCAAACTTAAGTGATTATATTTCATAAGGCAAAGATTTAAACAAAAGTGTAAATAGTGTGATTGTATAAAGTTACAGGTGTACTTTCAATGAAACATACAAGGACATTTATAAAAATGTGCTTCTAGAAAAATGTTTTATAGCTCCTCAGAGGAATTTGGAAATATTGCCACTCTGGAAAAAGTAATCCCTAAATTATGAGGCTACAAGGTTATTTCTGATATTCCCAAACTATTGTCCTAATGAGTTCTTCGTTTTTTTTTTGTTTTTTTTTTTTGCTTCTTAAATTGTCTAGAGCTTTTTAAGTTGAAGTTAGGCTTTTAAAAAAAACATAGAAGAGGAACAAGAAAGCAAAAACTCTGCAAATAAAAATAATTTACCTTTGGATATAATTAAAAGACATAAATGTCTCAGAGAACGCTTTTCTGTTTCAGCCTTGAGTGCTCTATGGAGTGGAGGTAAAAACAGAGATCACATTAAAATGAAATTAATCAGCTGAAACATACTACATATGCCTCAGTGATTAACAAGAATATTTTATTTCTATCAGTTATGCAAATGAGAACAAGGTATTTTAAGGATTTCCCAGTTTGCATATTAATTCAGAATATATAAAGCAATTTGAATAAAAATGACCTAGAGGCATATATCAAAAAGTCTGTATACAAGCACAGCATTACAAACTCATTGGCCCTTTTGTGGTATGTTTACTCATCCTTTTCATCAGGAAGTTTACATCTTTAACTAATTTTCACTCAAATAAAGAAGACTTTTGTTTCAAGAGAAATGTGTAATCTATCACTTCCCTAATCTTTTATGGATTTTAGCCTACAGTTCAAATTACATATTATTAAACTTCAGGGAACACCAAATCTACGTTGGGCACTTAATGAAAACACAGATGCCACTGTGATTCCAGAAAGTTTGATTTGCTGGTCAGAGGTCAGATTTCCCAGGTTATTTCTGATGCAAGAGGTCTAGTCACTATCTATTGAGAAATCGCTCAAGACAGGGCCCTTGACACCTTGTAAAGGTATTGGACATTGATTTTCTGAGTTTTCATCATGCATTTATAGATACAATGCTTTTTATAAACATCCTCTTCTCTAACAACAAAGGGGAAAAGAACATTTTATCCTATTGATTTATTTTCCTTGATAAAGAGTAAACTATTCATTTTTATGAAGTGAATAAACCATTTATTATTCAAGTCACTTATTGAGATTTATTGCAAGGAAATAACTCTCTAGAAGTGTCTAATTTGCAAAAATTAGGCTGTTATAACTTATTGTGTTTAAGAATGTGTTAATTGTCTCTGACTTCCTTGAAGCCAGACACATCTAACTTCATCCACTGTTTCTTATTGAGAATACTTTTCAAAATTTACATTGATTAGACCATTTTATTATTGTTTTACTGCTTCATAAAAACATTTCAGCCACTGGCAATGCCTTTGTACAAGCGTATGTCTTTCTACTTGACTTGTGTGAATTCTGCAGGCTCTCATTTTCCTAGGGATCTCTGTGATATTTCCTGAACATAATAAAAACGTTGTTCAGTTTTACAGAATATAAAAATAAATGGACCCTACTAATTGTCATTTGGTCAGCTTACTTTGCATTTCTGTTTATTTCTTCTTTAAGGACAAATGAAATACATCGTAGAATAACTGGAAAATATTTAGCAAAAAATGAATAAATGAATGACCACTCCCTAATCCTACTAGATGTAGATACTGTTACCAGATCCTTTACCAGATGTAAATACTGTTAAATGTTTACTTTATATAATTTAAATTTTTTATGCTAAGAGTACATACAATTAAAAAAAATCAGTTCTATGTTGTGTAACCTACTTTTTTTCCTATTTACCTACCTATTTCCTTCTTTAATTCTTATCACCTATTCCTCTGTCTTATGCTCCCTGTTTTGTTGTTTCCAGGTTTACTGAGGTATAATTGGCAATAATAATGTGTAAGTTTAAGATAATACAACTGTAATAATTGACACATGTGTATATTGCAAGTGTTTACCGCAGCAAAATTAGCTAATAAATCCTTCACCTCACATAATTACCTTTTTTTTTTTGGATGTTGTTATGGTGAGAATATGTAAGATCTACTCTCATAGCAGGTTTCAAATATACAAGACAGTATTGTTATCTGTATCACCATGCTGTATGTTAGATCCCTGGAACTTACT
Source organism: Panthera tigris (assembly GCF_018350195.1). Classification (NCBI taxonomy): domain Eukaryota; kingdom Metazoa; phylum Chordata; class Mammalia; order Carnivora; family Felidae; genus Panthera; species Panthera tigris. The sequence continues at coordinate 51,189,715 of NC_056672.1, forward strand.
CATCTTATAACTGAACATTTTCACCATTTGACCAATATCTCTCCATTTCTCTCACCCTCAAGCCCCTGATAACCAGCAGTCTACCCTCTGTTTCTGTGATTTTGACATTTTTGAATTCCACATGTGAGTATATACAATATTTGTCTTTCTCTGCTAGCTTATTTTAAGTAGCATAATGCCCTCAAGACCCATCTATGTGTCCCATTGTGCAAATGGCAGAATTTACTCCTTTTTATGGCTGAATAGTATTCCATTATAGATATATATCACATGTTCTTTATCCATTAATTTGTTGATGGACATATAGGTTGTTTCCATGCCTTGGCAATTGTGAATAAAGCTTCAATAAACATGGAAGCCCAAATATCTCTTTGAGATAGTGATTTCATTTCTTCTGGATATATGCCTAGAAATGGGATTGTTGGATCATATATATGGTAGTTCTATTTTTAACTTTCTGAGGAACCTCCATATAGTTTCCATAGTGGCTGTACCAATTTATGTTCCTGGTGCACTGACAGTGCACCAGGAACCCCTTTTCTCTATTTCCTCATTAATTCCCTGGTTTTAGAGCCAAAGCTGCAAATGTTTCAATTAGATGCATTAACATTCGTTTCATTTTAAAATATAGACTCTCCTTGCAAAGGAAACAAAGAGATTGCATTCAGGAGAACCCAGAGTCCTCTGCTGAATAATTATACATTCATTTTTCCTGAACGAATCTACGTTTCATTCAGGAGTGCGATCACTGATATGTGAATTCTTATGTCATTTAAATATATTCTTATTATAATTCATGGTCTTTCGTTAGATGAGATCATAATCCCCTGGTTATAAAGGCATATAAATATAGTGGTAGAAAATTTGTTTTCTTTGGTAGAACTTCATTACATACTATACACTTTAATATACTTGATATACTTGATATTATTAGCCTAAACAATGTAGTTTTTTTACAAATTGAGGATTTCTAAAGATGAGACCCCCAAAATGGATGTACTGATAAGCTTTAAAGTAAGGACTACTCTACTTATAATTTTATATGAACCATGGCATGTGCAAAAGCAGAAGAGGAAAGAATAGTATGTTAACAGGCCAAACAGACAATGGATGAAACATGAAAAAGAAGGTATGTTCTTGTACCATTTACCCTGCTTCTATCTTCTACCAAGTGCTCACCACTGTCCTTACTAAGAATGGCTGGGTAAGTGTATTAGAGTAACAACAGTGACAACAACAACAACAACAACAACAACAACAACAACAACATTTATCCAGTGCTAACCATGTGCCAGGCACTGTACTAAGAGCTCTATGGGTCATGTCTTTAAGCCTCCCAACAACACTGTGATTACCTTGTTTAAGTTAACTTGGCAAAGGTCACAGAGCTAGTAAATGATGGTGCTGGAAGCCAGAGTCCAGACAATGTGCTTTTAACCACTCCACCATGATAATGTTCTCAATGAAAGCATATGTTCTTATGTGCTGTATCTTAACCTTTACTTTCAGAACCTACCATTAGTTCTTGATTCACTCAATTCTGAGTGCTTTTTCAAGGTAGGGATGATAAACTTTCTGTTCTGCAAAACAACTTATTACTTTTCATTTGATATTTGCCATATGGTCGTCCCAATGCCCCCAGTGCCTAAATACACTGAGGATTGCAATTAAAGCCACAAACCTAGCTCATCCTCCACAGATCTGGCATAATCTGGCATCGTCTGATTTGCGTCTGTTGGAAAAGGAATAAACCGGAGAAATAACTATATACATAGCAGTAGCCTGTGAAGGAGACAAAACTATGCCACTGTAGGTGGGGTTCTAGCAACATTTAAAATAATTACACATATTTTACTATTCCCTTTGTTTCATCTCAATAAAATACGTCATGTCCGTATGTGATCACATCTAAAAAAATTAGTACATTGCATAGGAAATAGTATTCAGCGCTGTGGAAGAAACTTGAAATTACATGTTTTGGAAGCAAATCTTACACAAAAATTTAAGAAGGCAAAGGGGAAAAATGAACCACTGCTGCCTAATGACAAAGTTACCTCTTGGTGGCAACATTTTTAAAGATGAAATTCTGTGGCTATAATTATTTTCGTGATTAACTTTTAACCAGAAGGTAAAAGAATATTATGGGTTATGATTTACTACTTCACATTACTGGGGGTATTTGCATTCAAAAAAGAGACATTCTACCTGATCTCATATGTAATTAATTGTCCTGCTCTGCACAAATGGTCACACAGTATTTAAGAAGACACATCAAAATTTTAGTATTATTCAAAAAGACAGACTAAGATATAAAATTATGCAGAAAATATATAATTTTATGATCTGGGAGGAAGTTTTTCTTTCATCCAAGGATTCTAGGGAATATTTATTCTTCATTTTTACCTTGAATTATACGTATTATTATTACGCTTATTATTCCTACCAGCAGTTTATAGAATGAAACACAAATGAAAGAATCCCAGAGTTTTGCAGCTACTCTGAAGTGTCGCCACAATAAATTCAGAATAACAGAACCTGAATATGCTCCACGGTCCATTTTGCATTACAGGTGCCTCCCCAGGATGCTATCACATATGCCCAAGCATTTATATTGTAGGATTTATATTGGTGAAGCCATATTGTAAAATTTCAAATACTGGAGCTCTTGGCCATTGTAAGCTGGGTTGCAGAGGACCACAATGTTAAGAGCACAAATTTTTTTTTTTTAATTTTTTTTATTTTTTTAATATATGAAATTTACTGTCAAATTGGTTTCCATACAACACCCAGTGCTCATCCCAAAAGGTGCCCTCCTCAATACCCATCACCCACCCTGCCCTCCCTCCCACCCTGCCCTCCCTCCCACCCCCCATCAACCCTCAGTTTGTTCTCAGTTTTTAAGAGTCTCTTATGCTTTGGCTCTCTCCCACTCTAACCTCTTTTTTTTTTTTTTTTTTTCTTTCCTTCCCCTCCCCCATGGGTTTCTGTTATGTTTCTCAGGATCCACATAAGAGTGAAACCATATGGTATCTGTCTTTCTCTGTAGGGCTTATTTCACTTAGCATCACACTCTCCAGTTCCATCCATGTTGCTACAAAAGGCCATATTTCATTTTTTCTCATTGCCACGTAGTATTCCATTGTGTATATAAACCACAATTTCTTTATCCATTCATCAGTTGATGGACATTTAGGCTCTTTCCATAATTTGGCTATTGTTGAGAGTGCCGCTATAAACATTGGGGTACAGGTGCCCCTATGCATCAGTACTCCTGTATCCCTTGGATAAATTCCTAGCAGTGCTATTGCTGGGTCATAGGGTAGGTCTATTTTTAATTTTCTGAGGAACCTCCACACTGCTTTCCAGAGCGGCTGCACCAATTTGCATTCCCACCAACAGTGCAAGAGGGTTCCTGTTTCTCCACATCCTCTCCAGCATCTATAGTCTCCTGATTTCTTCATTTTGGCCACTCTGACTGGCGTGAGGTGGTATCTGAGTGTGGTTTTGATTTGTATTTCCCTGATAAGGAGCGACGTTGAGCATCTTTTCATGTGCCTGTTGGCCATCCGGATGTCTTCTTTAGAGAAGTGTCTATTCATGTTTTCTGCCCATTTCTTCACTGGGTTATTTGTTTTTCGGGTGTGGAGTTTGATGAAAGAGCACAAATTTTGAACAGGGTCCAGATCCCTAACACTTATTAGCTGTTCATCCTTGGGCAACAATTTAATTAACATCCACCCCATTGGACAAGCCTTGGCTTTTTCCTTTTTCCTCATCACCTCATTCAATCAGTTACTAAGTCTTGCCAATTCTATTTCCTAAACTTCTCTTTACTTCATTCATTTGTCTCTACCGTTTTCACTTCAAGGCACTGTTATCTTTCCCCTTCACCCCTGCAAAAGCCTCCTAAATGGTATTCCTTCATCCCTTTGTGCTGTTTTCCAGTCCATGCCCTAAACAGCAGCCAGAATAATCTTTCACAGAGCAAATATGATTATAGTTCACTCCTAATTAAAACAAACAAAATACAAATACAAAAGACAAAATGCAAATACAGAAGACAAAAGTAAGACTTTTGAAGACAAAAGGCGTTTGTCTTCACATTCCCTTTGGGCTCAAATCTAAAATTAACAGGTGGCCTGCAGGAAGACCGTGTAAGATCCAAAGTCTCCTTCCTATGCTCCCTCTCACTCTGCAATCATACTAACTTCCCTCTATTTTCTGAAAAGTGTATCCTCCTTTCCCATCTCTGAACCTTTGTAGATGCTCCTCTCTTTGCCCTGAATAATCTGCCCTCTTCCCCCAACCCCACTGCCAATCTCTCTTTGGTTGTTTAGCTCTTATACTTGTGGACTCAAAAACCTTCCCTGACTCCCCCCACCCTGCAACCAACCAGATCAGGTTTGTCTGCTATATAATCTCATATCCCTTCTGGATTTCTCTGTAGCACTTTTCATAATCGAAACTAACAGATATGTTCTCTAATTACTTGTCTAGTATTTCTCTAGTGAGTTGATGGAAATCCACCTTCCATCAAAACATAAATTCAATGAAATTATGTGAATAAGAAATTGTACAATGAAATTGTATAAACAGGGCCAACTTTGTGCCAGAGACATAACAGAGAGTTAATCAATAGCTGTTGAATAAATGAGTGGAACACTACACCTCGGGTTTCCTTCTGTGGAATAATAATAATAATAGGAATAGAAATAATAATGCTTATTTCATAAGATTGTGATGGAGGTTGATGAGATATCATGCCTAAGGCCTTAAACACAGTACCTTTAATATAGTAGGCACTCTAAATTGATAGCATTTTAAAAATATAATTTTAAACACCTTAAACTCCTGTGATGATACAATTTACATTGACCTAGTAAATTAATAACTTATTTTTACTTTTTTTTTTTTAGGTAACACTAATTGAGAACATGGGCAAAAGAGACCAAAATAATCACTTAGAAGCAAGTTGCTTATTTGTATAAACCTAGCATATTAGATAAAAACCATGTTTTCACTATTTAAAAAAATAAATAGGGTGTTCTATGTGAGAGATGATTAAAATATAAATGCATACCTAACACTGGACCAGTATATAAATTACCCAAAATTCTTAACTGGTTTATACCACAGAGCTTTAGGTTTCTTGATTAATGTAGGAACTCAGCTCTTTTTACTGTGATCAACTTGGCATATCAATCAATCAATCAATCAATCAATAAAAAGAATAGACGTTGATTACAGTAAGATAGTGAAATGTTTCTCAAGACATCTTTGTGGATAAAATCGAGGATTATGGTCCTATTGGAGGATTCAAAATGTTCTAATTTCAACTGATGTTAATCAGAAGAGAGTTCTCTATTCTTTTCCCTATCCTGCTCATTTTTATCAATGAAGCTTAAAGACAGAAAAGTTATGTTTCTCCAAAGAGTATATTACTTAGAGCTGAGAATGAGGGAGTGGGGACAGTGAGGGAGATAGCTAGCCTATTTCCTGGCAGAGTTGATCAAGATCCAAAAATATCTTGAAAAGATAGAATAAAGGACAACATTAAAAATGTCATAAAATGCTACATGGGTTTGAAAGTTGTACAAATGCAAAATAGGAAAGACTTGTCTGGGTAAATGCAAGGTTACATTTTTTAAAATCCTACAACTGTTAATGGTTAATGATGTGACTGGTAGTAAAAATTAAACAACAGCAGCCACAAGAATCATTTACAAGCTACCATAATGAAATTTTTAGATTTTATTAATAAGCATGTAAAGAATTAGAAAGCATTTTGCCTATGAAATTTCAAGTCTCACATTTTCAAGATTTTTGATAAGTTACAATGAAGAGAGAAGGCAACCATTAAAAATATTTTGCATACTTATTGTATGTATAAACATATATGTTAAGGGAAATTTTAAGAGGGGGAAAAAAACACAGCTCTTGATTCCAAGGAACTTACAGTTTCAAAAAGGGGAGGATCCAAATGCAGATAATCATAATAGAAATGAGAAATTGAAAGGCTCAGAAATGAAGTAAAGCTAAAAATGCTGTGGAAATCAAAAACAACTCCTACTGATCATGAAGAACAAATGACTTCCAGGTGATGGTGGCATTTAAGCTGGGCCCTGAAAGATTAGTAGAATTAGGCATATGGAAATAGTACACCAGATAGAAGAGTGTCAGAAAAGTATGGCCACAATAATAACAGGGATGAGTTTGGGAATGGTGAATTATCCAGTTTGACTGAAAGGTAGAGCAAATCAAAGGAAGTAACAAAGGAACAAATGAAAGAAATACCACTAGTAGTATAGGGATGTAGGTGGCCTGTCAAGGAGATAGACAGAACTTATTTTATGGGTGAGGAGCCTGTGTGGTTCAGTCAGTTAAGCTTCCGATTTTAGCTCAGGTCATGATTTCATGGTTCATGAGTTCAAGCCCCGTGTTGGGCTCTGTGCTGACAGCTCAGAGCCTGGAGCCTGCTTCAGATTCTGTGTCTCCCTATCTCTCTGCCCCTCCCTCACTCATTCTCTCTCTCTCTCTCTCTCTCTCTCTCTCTTTCAAGAATAAATAAACATTAAAAAAAGTTTTAAAAAATTAGAAGAAACTTATTTTGTGGGCTATGGAATCGTATATCTTTATCTCTTTATATATACCTATCTATCTATCTATCTGTATCTAGTCAAAGCCTTGCTACATATTTAAGACCTAAATATTTGAATGGGAGAAATAACAGTTCTAAAACTCATTGTACAGAAGTAATCTTAGTTACACCATCGAAAGAGACCTCAAATTCAGTTACAAAAGCAAGCTGAAATATTCAGTAGTTTCTGCCCGTGTTAGAAAGTTGGCTGTGGCTGACTCTCTTTCTCTTACCCTCTGGATTTTGGGTTGAAGGAGGGAGGATGGGACTGTTGTCAGATCCCTAGACACACAGTGACTACCATTACATATTACCCACCTGTATACCCTTCCTGTTATGTCCATCTTTTGGATCGAAACTTCCTGTTTATGGGGTTGTCTGAAATACACCTGAACTGTTATGCTCTTTGGACATAGTTCCTTAGACTGCCTATCATTGTCTCTTGAAGTGTTATTGAAATGGGATCTGTAGAATGTCTGTATGATTCACCTGAGATGTCTCTTAAAATCAGATTGCTAAGTTACAATCAAAACCTACTGATCAGATTTTGGGCATTGTATCCTATGAACATGCATTCTAGAAAGCTGTCTAGGTGAATTTTAGGTTCACTTAAGTTTGGTTATCACTCCTTTATAACAAATTGCCTTTTTAATGAGGCATAATTAATTTAAAGAAAGCCTAAGAAAGTAGGTACTACTCAGATGGGAAAAAAAAAAACCAGAGTAGGTTTGGGAGATGGCATGATCCTCATTCATAAACATCTAGAATGGCATCAATTACCTGGAAGTTAGATTGGATCCCTCTTTGTTCTTTTCTAATTCTGAGATTAAGAAAATGCCTGAATAAAAACAGTATTTAAACATTGCAGTCTGACCATTCATATGAAAGTTAAATGTTTTTCTACCTAGTATACTTTAAAAATTAATCTAACCCAAGAATGTTATTTTCCCAGCTTTATTAAGATATAACTGATATATAACTTTGTGTAAGTTTAAGGTGTACAACCTGAAAATTTGTATCATGTATATATTTTGAAATAATTACCACAATAAGGTTAGTTAACATATCCATCACCTCACATAATAATTTTTTTTAAAGTAAGGTGAGAAAATTTAATCTTAATAATATTTTTTTTAAAGTAAGGTGAGAATATTTAATCTTAACAACATTCAAGTATACTTGAATGTATACAGCAAGGCTAACAACAGTCATCAAGCTGTGTATTAGATCCCCAGAAAGTATTCAATTTATGACAGAGCATTTACCCCCTTTGACCAACATCTCCTCATTTCCACTACCCTGCAGCCTCTGGCAACCACCATTCTACTCTATTTCTAGGAGGATGTTTTTTAGATTTCACATATAAATGAGATCATACAGTATTTGCCACACACTCTCTCTCTGACTCATTTCACTTAGCATATGCCTTCAATATTCACCCATGTTGTTACAAATGGTAAGATTTAATTCTTGTATAGGGCTGAAGAATATTTCATATATATGTCTATATACCACATTTTCGTTATCCATTCATCTGTTGATGGAGACTTAAATTTTTATGTCGCAGCTACTATAAACAGTGCTACAGAGATCAAAACTAAACCATCCTGCACACCTAGAAAACTAATTTGGAGGATTAACACAACAGTCTACACAACCTGAACCACAGAACTCAGCAGGTACATGGCACAGAGGGGTGAACTAAGAGGAGAGAGAAGCTGTGGAGGGCAGGGAGCTGTTTTTGCTTGTGGAGAGAGGGCGGAGATGGGGGGAGAATACAGGAAAGGCACTCCCCCACCCCCCAAAAGCAGCTGGAGATAACGAGAAAGAGTGGACTGAACAAAAAAGGGAGAAAGGAGAAAAGGACTGCAAGGGACTGAATAAATAAAGGGAGAAAGGAGAAAGGATTAAATTTAAATTAAGGTTTAAATTCCATTAATACTCTATAAACAGGGGGAGCACAGAGTCTGAGGCTCTGCAGCTTGATACATGGCAGTCCTCTGGTGGGAAGGGTGAATTCCCAGGAACAGAGTAGAGTCCCAGAGGTCCTCAGGCCACACAGGGAGAAGCAGTTACACTGCTGTGAGTACATTTAGTAGAGGCTATGTGGCCACCAGGTCCCAGGAGACCCCAGAGAACAACCACATTTCCTGTGCTGGAACAAGGTAGTTGGGGTGCCAGATGTATGTTGAATTTTCCATAATCCCTGAAACGTGCTACTACCCGATCAGGTGAACTTTTTCTGGAGCAGGCTGGCACCCACCCACAGTCTCTAGGCATTGGTAGCAGCACGGTCCCATGAAAGTTCCTGGGTGCTGCAGGCACCCGGCCATTGCTAGGTGAGACCTCGCACAGAGGGGCAGAATGGGTCAAAGACACAGTCCCTCAGAAATAAAGGGTCAGGAAAAACAGCCACATCTGAGATAAAACTCAGGAGGGAGGTGCTGCCTGGGGCTTGGTCACAGACAGTATATAAGCGGGGAGTGGGCGGAAGATAGGATGGGAGCATGATGGCTGATCAGGGAGAACAGAGTTGTGTCCCCATTTTCACACACCTACAAGCCCTTCCACCTCAGTAAGCTAAGCAGCGCCATCTAGTGGAGAATGGAGCCATTACACTAAGCCCTGCCCAACTGGGCCAACCTGGCTCTTCAGGAACACAAATCTCTCTGCCTGCTTAGTTTACAGACTATAAAGCACTTCATAGTTTGACTTTTAGGGGAAAATTTGAATCATATTTCAGTGAGTTCACTGGTCCATCTATTCAATTTTCTTTTTTTTTTTTTTTTGTTTTTCATTTCTTTTCTTTTTCTTGAATATAGAAAGAGAAAAAAACATGTTTATTTTCAATTTTTATTAAAAAAATTTTTACTTTTGTGTCAATTTTTTCAAGTTTTATTTTATTTCCATCATTTCATTTCATTCTATTTCAGTGTATTCATTTTTTTCAAATTTTCAAACGATTTCCTTTCTTTTTTTTTTCTCTTTCCCTTTCAAGCCCTTTTCAATATCCAGACCAAAACACACCTAGAATCTAGCATAAGTTATCTGATTTGTGTGTGTGTGTGTGTGTGTGTGTGTATGCATTGTTGTTGTTTTTAATTTTTTAATTTTAATTTTTTTATCTTATATTTTTTTACCTCATTAATTCCTTTTCTCTCTTCAAAATGACAAAATGAAGGCAATGACCCCAAAAGAAAGAGCAGGAAGAAATGACAGCCAGGGACCTAACCAACACAGATACAAGCAAGATGTCTGAACCAGAATTTAGAATCACAATAGTAAGAATACTAGGTGGAGTTGAAAATAGATTAGAATACCTTTCTGCAGAGATAAAAGAAGTAAAAGCTAGTCAGGATGAAATAAAAAATGCTATAACTGAGCTCCAATATCAAATGGATGCCACAGTGGCAAGGATGGATGAGGCAGAGCAGAGAATCAGCGACATAGAGGACAAACTTATGGAGAATAATGGAGCAGAACAAAACAGGGAGACTAAGGCAAAAGAGCATGATTTGAGAATTAGAGAAATCAGTGACTCATTAAAAAGGAACAACATTAGAGTCATAGGGATCCCAGAAGATAAAGAGAGATAAAAAGGGATAAAAGAGTTATGTGAGCAAATCATAGCAGAAAACTTTCTAACCTGGGGAAAGATACAGACATCAAAATCCAGGAAGCACAGAGGACTCCCATTAGATTCAACAAAAACCGACCATCAACAAGGCATATCATAGTCAAATTCACAAAATACTCAGGCAAGGAGAGAATCATGAAAGCAGCAAGAGAAAAAAAATATCCTTAACCTACAAGGGAAGACAGATCAGGTTTGCAGCAGACCTAGCCACAGAAACTTGGCAGGCCAGAAAGGAATGGCAGGATATATTCAATGTGCTGAATCAGAAAAATATGCAGCCAAGAAATCTTTATACAGCAAGGCTGTCATTCAAAATAGAAAAAAGTTTCCCAGACAAACAAAAATTAAAGGAGTTCGTGACCACTAAACCAGCCCTGCAAGAGATTTTAAGGGGGACTTTCTGAGGGGAGAAAAGATGAAATACATACATACATACATACATACATACATACATACATACCAAAAGCAACAAAGACTATAAAGGACCAGAGAACACCACCAGAAACTCCAACTCTACAAGCAGCATAATGGCAAAAAATTCATATCTTTCAGTACTCTAAACATCGAGGGACTAAATGCTCCAATCAAAAGAGACAGGGTAACAGAATGGATAAGAAAATAAGATCCATCTATATGCTGTTTTCAAGAGATCCACTGTAGACCTAAAGACACCTTCAGATTGAAAGTAAGGGGATGGAGAACGATCTATCATACTAATGGTCAACTAAAGAAAGCAGGAGTAGCCATACTTATATCAGACAATCTAGACATTAAAATAAAGACTGTAACAAGAGATGAAGATGGGAATTTTATCATAATTAATGGGTCTATCCACCAAGAAGACCTAACAATTGTAAACATTTATGCTACAAATGTGGAGGCACCCAAATACATAAATCAGTTAATCACAAACATAAAGAAACTCATTGATAATAATACCATAATAGTAGGGGACTTCAACAACCCACTTACAGTAATGGACAGATCATCTAATCAGAAAATCAACAATGAAACAATGGCTTTGAATGACACATTGGACCAGATGGACTTAACAAATATATTCAGAACATTTCATCCTAAAGCAGCAGAATATACATTCTTCTCTAGTGCACATGGAGCATTCTCCAGAATAGACCACATACTGGGACACATTACAGCCCTCAACAAGTACAAAAGGATCTAGATCATACTGTGCACATTTTCAGACCACAACACTATGAAACTTGAAATCAACCACAAGAAAAAAATTCCAAAAGGTAACAAATACTTGGGAGACTAAAGAACATCCTACTAAAGAATGAATGGGCTAACCAAGCAGTTAAAGAGGAAATTAAAAAGTTAACGGAAGCCAATGAAAATGAGAACACCACAGTCCAAGACCCCTGGGATGCAGAAAAGGTGGTCATAAGAGGAAAGTATACAGCAATCCAGGCCTTCCTAAAGAAGGAAATAAGGTCTCAGAAACACAACCTAGCCTTACACCTTAAAGAGCTGGAAAAAGCACAGCAAATAAAACCCAAAACCAGCAGAAGACAAGAAATAATGAAGATTAGAGCAGGAGGAGGTCAAACTTTCACTCTCTGCAGATGCCATGATCCTCTACATGGAAAACTCAAAAGATTCCACAAAAAACTGCTAGAACTGATTGATGAATTCAGCAAAGTTGCAGGATATAAAATCAATGCACAGAAATAGGTTTCATTCCTATACACCAACAATGAAGCAACAGAAAGAGAAATAAAGGAATCAACCCCACTTACAATTACACCAAAAAACATAAAATACCTAGGAATAAATCTAACCAATGAGGTGAAAAATCTGTACACTGAAAACTATAGAAAGTTTATGAAATAAATTGAAGAAGACACAAAAAAATGGAAAAATATTCCATTCTCCTGGATAGGAGGAACAAATATTGTTAAAATGTCAATACTGCCCAAAGCAATCTACATATTAAATGTAATACCTATCAAAATAACACCAGCATTCTTCACAGAACCAGAACAAACAATCCTGAAATTTGTATGGAACTAGAAAAGACCCCAAATAGCCAAAGCAATCTTGAAAAAGAAAACCAAAGCAGGAGGCATCACAATCCCGGACTTCAAGCTGTATTACAAAGCTTTAATCATCAAGATAGTATGGTCCTGGCACAAAAACAGACACTCAGATCAATGGAACAGAATAGAGAACCCAGAAATGGACCCACAAATGTATGGTCAACTAATCTTTGAGAAGGAAGGAAAGAATATCCAATGGAATGACAGCAACATGCAGAAAAATCAACCTGGACCACTTTCTTATACCATACACAAAAATAAACTCAAAATGGATGAAAGACCTATATATAAGACAGGAAGCCATCAAAATCCTCGAGGAGAAAGCAGGCAAAAACCTCTTTGATCTTGCCCGCAGCAACTTCTTACTCAACACGTCTCCGTAGGCAAGGAAAACAAAAGCAAAAATGAACTATTTGGACCTCATCAAAATAAGAAGGTTCTGCACAGTGAAGGAAACAATCAGCAAAACTAAAAGGCAACCTACAGAATGGGAGAAGATATTTGCAAAAGACATATCAGATAAAGTGTTAGTATCCAGAATCTATAAAGAACTTACCAAACTCAACACCCAAAAAACAAATAATCCAGTGAAGAAATGGGCAAAAAGACATGAATAGACATTTCTCCAAAGAAGACATCCAGATGGCCAACCGATACATGAAAAAATTCTCAACATCACTCATCATTAGGGAAATACAAATCAAAACCACAATGAGATACCACCTCACCCCTGTCAGAATGGCTAACATTAACAACTCAGGCAACAACAGATGTTGGCAAGGATGTGGAGAAAGAGGATCTCTTTTGCACTGCTGGTGGGGATGCAAACTGGTGCAGCCACTCTGGAAAACAGTATGGAGGTTCCTCAAAAAATTAAAAATAGAACTACCCTACGACCCAGCAATAGCACTGCTAGGTATTTATCCAAGGGATAAAGGTATGCTGTTTCAAAGGGGCACATGCACCCCACCAATGTTTACAGCAGCACTATCAACAATAGCCAAAGTATGGAAAGAGCCCAAATGTCCATAAATGGATGAATGGATAAAGAAGATTTGGTATATATGTACAATGGAGTATCACTCAGCAACAAAAAGAATGAAATCTTGCCATTTGTAACTACATGGATGGAACTAGAGGGTATTATGCTAAGCGAAATTAGTCAGTTAGAGAAAGACAAATATAATATGACTTCACTCATATAAGGACTTTAAGACACAGAAAAAATGAACTCAAGGGAAGGAAAGCAAAAATAATATAAAAACAGGGAGGGGGACAAAACATAAGATAGACTTAAATATGGAGAACAAACAGAGGGTTACTCGAAGGGTTGTGGGAGGGAGGATTTGCTAAATGGGTAAAGGGCATTAAGGAATCTACTCCTGAAATCATTGTTTCCCTATATGCTAACTAACTTGGTTGTAAATTTAAAAAATAAATAAATAAAGTAAAAATAAAATAAAATAAATAAAGTAAAATAAAATAAAATGAAATAATAAAAAAGAAAGTTTGAGTTAAAAAAATAGTGCTACAATGGACATGGAGGTATAAATATCTCTTCAAGATAGTGGTTTCATTTCCTTCTGATATATATACACAGAAGTAGGATTGGTGGATCATATTGCAGTTCTATTTTCAACTTTTTGAAGAACCTCCATACTGTTTTCCATAGTGTACCAGCTTATATTCCTACCAATGGTATATAAGTGCTCTCTTTTCTCCACATTCTCTCCAGCATTTGTTATCTCTTGTCTTTTGATAGTAGCCATATTAACAGATGTGAGATGATATCTCAGTGTGGTTTTGATTTGTGATGATTAGTGATGTTGAATGTTTCATGTAATTGTTGGCCATATCTGTCTTCCAAAAACATTATTTTTATCCGTATATTATTAGGATAGAGCATAGTATTCTTGACTGTCAGTTGAATTGTCACTATGAAAAACATAACTTACATTTTCATGAATGTATGTGTACATTAGTTCTGCTGGAAGATAGTCTGGGTGTTTTTATTTTATACTTTTCTTCAACATAAAGAGTGTAGTCAAGTCATATAAAAAAATGAATGATTAATACTTGCATTTAAATGGCCCATTATCCTCATTGATTTTTATCACTTAATTGAGGTGAACTGTATGAATAAGCCTGAGTCTTCTTTTTGTTTTGAACAGAAACAGTCTTAGGAAATTTTCATGTGTTGAATGGAGCATCTGTAGAGTAGTTTAGGAGACAACAGCTGTTAACTTCAATGTGAAAAGAGATGAAGATAAAATTTTTGAATTGAAGTATAGAATTTGTGTAAATTGCCTAACAAAAATATAGAATCATGTACCTAATCAACAATAAAGATTGATCATTAGTTCCGAGCCTTTAATGCTCCTCTATGTTTCATAAGAACTCTATTTGAGAATAGGGTTTCAGTGATCCACCTGCAAAACTCCTTACTAAGATTGCTCTTAAAATTACTGTCTCACCAGATTTTAAAGTAACAGCCAAGAAAATAATCATATTTGAGAGGGGAAACAAATAGAAGAGAAATGGCAACAGAATGTTCATCTGACCTCCCAGGCTATGGTCTAACACCAGCAAATGAAGTTTAAAAAGTGAGATAGAATGTGTATGCAAAAATTTGGAACTTTTTACTTCTTTGATCAAATTGATTAATGAGTTAAGTAAAACAGCAAGAGAAATTCCTTCAAATCAATCAACATTCACAAAATAGACAAATTCAAGGATTTTTATTTTTTTATTAAAATCTTCACATTGCGCTAAATTGGGTTCACACTGAGTAGCAATGGTCTTAGAATGTTTTCAACCAGTTGCTCACTAAAATGCCTATGAAAATAAACCTTCATCAGCTATGTAGACTCAGAATGGAAGGAAGCTAAATATAAATCTATGTATCTGTGTTTGCACCTTAGCAGCATTTTGCTGTTCATCTGCATGAATATTTCATTGTTAAATCATATACTATAAAGATAGATGTGAATTCAGAAACATTCATGCCCTTTAAATATTTAAAATATAGGTTAAATATGGTTTATGTAATTTGACCCTTTTCTATAAAATTCCATCAGGAAAGGTCCAAAATAATGAAAAACATTAAATAACTATCAATGTGAGATATTTTAGATATTTAAGAAAACATATAATTTTAGTGTATGTTACCGTTAAAGTGTTCTAACTATTAAAAATATACTGCAATGGTGAAATGAGCAGATGTAGACTTCTAAAAATATAGAATACAGGGAAAAATTAATTTTCATCTTATTTACATGCTTCACTTAATTAGTAATTTATACAATGTTCATACTTACTACTTCAAACACAATCACAATAAATAAGACAGATGAAGAAATTACACTTTTCTTATCCCCATAATGACATGCGATTTAGACTATCTGATTTTAAATTAGGTCTATATAAAAAAAATCATTCACATTCTACTTAAGTAAAGAGTAAAAATGATACATAGTACACACACCCTCACCTTAAGAAGCCTACAGTCTCTAAGGAAATAATCACACTAAGTAAAATAATAGAGTTTTCACAAACTACAATTAGTTAGTAGAATACTTGAGTCTCATGGGATGTTTAGTATTGTTTCCATACTAATGGTTTCCATAGAGAAATATATATGGGAAACAATGTATATTATATAGTCTGCTCTTGAAAATTGACCATGAATATCAGAACCAAAGAGGCTCTGACTATTCCTGGAATAAATACACCTTTGTAATTTTACTTAACACACAACCCCTCAAATTTTTTGGAGCAGAGGATATTCCCTACTCCTTTTTCTCTCTGCAGTAACACTTGTTGGTATCTTACAAAACTAATTTCCTTGAAACATGATTTGGGGAATACCTCAATAAAAGTATAAATTAGGCAAAACGACTGCATGCCAAGTGAAGTGGTTACATCTGGGGTCAAGGAAGCTTTAATAAACATGGAAATGACTGAGGTGGGTCTTGAAGAATGAGTAGGAATTTGCTATATCCAAGAAAGAAGAGAAGTCTAGGCAAAATATAAAATCATGTGTACAGGGGTGTCTGATGACTCAGTCAGTTGAGTGTCCAACTCTTGGTTTCGGTTCAGGTCATGACCTCATGGTGTGTGAGCTCAAGGACCGCATTGGGCTCAGTGCTGCTGGTACGGTACTTGCTTGGGATTCTCTCTTTCCCCATCTCTCTCTGCCCCTTGCCTGCTGTCTCTCAAAATAAATAAACTTAAAAAAATACTACGTACAAATTTTCAGAACAAAATGGAATGTAAGGAAGTGAATGGACCTGCAGAAGTTCAGACTGAGAGAACAGGCAGAAGACAATCAAAGGTCTTACATGTCTTGCTCAAGATGTGAACTTTTGGGGGCACCTGGATGGCTCAGTCGGTTAAGTGTCCAACTCTTGATTTTGGTGCAGGTCAGGATCCCAGGGTTCATGAGATTGAGCCCCACACCTCACAACTGGTTCTATGCTGACAGCATGGAGACTGTTTGGGATCCTCTGTCTCCCTCTCTCTCTGCCCCTCCCCATCTCACATGCACACTCAAGGGTGCAGTTGCTCTATCTTTCTCAAATAAATAAATAAACATTTAAAGATGTGTACTTATGGGGCACCTGGTTGGCTCAGTCGGTTAAGAGTCCAACTTTGGCTCAGGTCATGATCTCAGTTTGTGAGTTTGAGCCCACCTCTGACTGCACTGGCAGGTCAGAGCCCAGAGCTTGTTTCGAATTCTGTGTCTCCCTCTCTCTCTGCCCATCCCCTGCTTGTGTTCTCTCTCTCTCTCTCAACAATAAATAAATAAACATAAATAAAATAAAATAAATTCATGGACTTTGAACTTTGCTGTGCAAAACTGGAAAGCCAGATATACAAAATTGGGAAGAGTTTCGGATTTGCATTTAAGATCAGTGACTTATAAAAATACACAGGACATATTTGAGGGGGATCATACTGGAATAAGAAATCAAAGCGTGATATATAATGTTCCATAAACTTTTGTGAATAATTGTTAAAAAAACATTTTTATTTATTCAATATTTTCTCAGTATCTTCTTTTGAGCACTATGCTAGTCAATGGAATATTAGAGTGAATAAAAAAATTCCTTGCTCTAAACAAATTAAATTTATTAACAGAGATATTCATATAAATAGATAAAATATAGTGAGGTACATACAATTCCATAATTTATACTGTACAGCAGATATTCAATTAATATTTTTGGTTGAGCATAATGGATGGACAGATAAATGTTGAAAGTAATATCAGTGTGGTATTAAAATATACAGGAGAAATATGATGCAATTTTTTGTCTGTTCTGCTTAATAGTAAAATTTTGAAACATCTCTAAAGTTGTGAAGTAAACAAAACATTCAGATACATTTTTAATTTAAAGACAAAAAAATTTCATATTTGCTCTTCTTTGTTTTTAGAGATATTTACTTTTAAAAAGTTTATTTTTTTTTAATGTCAAACATATTGTCAAATTGGTTTCCATACGACACCCAGTGCTCCTCCCAACAGGTGCCCTCCTCAATGCCTATCACCCACTTTCCCCTCCCTCCCCCACCTCCATCAATCTTCAGTTTGTTCTCAGTTTTTTAAGAGTCTCTTTTAAAATCACTACACAGATTATAGGGATTCTGAAAAAAAATTTAAAGAGGAGTAAAATGATCCAATTCACATTTCTAGAAAATCATACCAGAATTCTTGCTAACACTAAAATACATTCAACCAAATGTGTGCTGAGCCCTTTATTTCATTGATGTTCTTGTTGCTCAAGATATTTTTAAAAGTCTTCTTTGGCAACCACCTTCAAAGCCCATGGCACATTATTTAAATAGCTTTCTAATTCTGTACTAAGCGCCAGTGACATTACAGTTGTTTTTCAGATTAGTGCCATTTAAAAAAAAATCCTTCAGGTGGCTCTTCTGAACCATGTAGATACTGAATATTGACCCATACCTTTGATTTTTACTATAGCTGTCATGCAGTCTGTCTGCATTCATGGTTGGATTGGTGAAATTAGAGGACTATAAAGATTAAGATGGACCAAGGACTTAGAAATAGATTCTTACAAAACATGCCAAAAATGGTCTTGAAAAATAAATGGCACCAGAGGTAGAGAAAAAACTCTTAAAGAGGTTACTTAGAAGAGCACACACACACACACACACACACACGGAAGGATGCACAGTAGGACTTTAGTCTTACTATCTCATGTTATTAACTTTCAGTTTCTTAGATTCACAAATAATAAATCCCAGTATATTAAAAACACAAGCCAATTTTACTGTCCTTAGTTTCCCTTTTGTGATAGTTTGTTAACATTGTTTTTCAACACTTGTACTTAATTTTAAGGGGTGTATGTGATTCACCTCCCTCCCCTCCAACTCAAACCACATTCAGTGAACTCAGACAGAATTTTGACAAGGGTTGATATAATCCCTAGAGAATAATGTATTTAAATGATCAATGAGCGGGCAAAAAATGGACAACAGAAGGTGGAGTAGAGATAAGGAAGTCTGTAATAAAAGAAGGTGCTCGAAGGTTACATTTTGAGCAGATTTTTGGTATTTTGGATATACACATACTTAGTATAGATTTTTGATTATGAAACTTCAAGATAAAGACACTTGAACTGAATGAAATAAAATGAAAGTGTGGGAAGCAATACTACAAAAGGAATCAATTCAAAGCAGTGAATTATCACAGCTAATTCCTTTAAATAGGTTTTTGCACTTGACAGAAATCATAGAAAATGGATTTCCCCCCCAAAATAAAGGATCGCAAACATTTCTGAAACTTATTTTTTCCTTTGGGACAATTTTAATACGGATGAAAGAGCTTCAGATGAATGAGTTAGAGTAAAAAACACTACTTAACCATCTGCTAAAACACAATGCGAAACATTTTCAACACCTCTCAGCCTCCTTAGCTGAATTTCAGAATGCAACCATTAGTAATAAGAATAAGCACTAAGGATTACCAAAATCATTTTGTTTTTATCTTTGATGTTTCTAGTTTATTTTCAACCCCCTTCACTGACTTTCTCTATTGCCTTTCCATTTCCTGAAGTTTAAAATTAAATTTCCCTTCTGCCTGTATATAGGAAATCATCATACTTGCTACACAGAGAGAATATGAGTTAGAGGAGAGTCATGGCAAGAGGTATTGGTGACAGGACAAAAAACATTAACATTTGAAGTGATCTTCAGTTCACACTTCTTTTTCCAGAGTGCAAAGATCGCATGTCTGCTCTTATATATTGGGCTATTAAATTAGCTCTATCTTTGTTCTAACTGATAAACACTATTTGTACAAGTGGATACATTTTAAAGAAAAAAAAATTTAAATATATTTCATAAGAAAATTTTAATTTACAAAGTATTCTGAATATTAGTATGATTTTCTACCTAAATGCTTGCATGATGCTGATGATGCCAAATCCACCCTACCTTTAATGTACTTATAAGAAAGTTATACTCATATAAAAAGCAACAAAACAGGTTGGTTCTTAAATGACAAACAACAAAAGCACACAATCAAAATCCATGCCTGAGTGCAGGACACAGTTAAAATCGGGAGCCTAAGAGGAAAATAGATGGGTGGATAGAAAAGTGGATTAAAAAATACTAATAGTACAATGAAACGGTTTTAAGGAGGGACTACACCAACACAACTGTGTTTATTATTTAAATATTTACTCTCATAGCAGTCTGGGAGAATAGGCCAGGTTACTCTCCTGATTAGAAGCAGTCAGTGGCATTCTACTCTCCATAAGGACTGGCACAAACAACGTACATAAATAAGACAGCCTTTACTTAGCTCTGAAATCACATCTCCCACCTGCCCCCAACCATACACAGCACATACCTGCAATACTAAACACTTTGTAGTTCCCTGACTACACCATGGAATTTTTTAACCATGTGCTGTTCTTTCTGCTCATGCTGACCTTGTAACTGGAAAGCCCTTGTGTACCAGATTGATCCATTCATCTTTAAAGACTTAGCTCAGCATTT
Source organism: Panthera tigris (assembly GCF_018350195.1). Classification (NCBI taxonomy): domain Eukaryota; kingdom Metazoa; phylum Chordata; class Mammalia; order Carnivora; family Felidae; genus Panthera; species Panthera tigris. The sequence continues at coordinate 51,210,077 of NC_056672.1, forward strand.
TCGTACTTCTACATTTCATATTCCCCATATACTTTCTTTCCTTTCATTTTTATCCTCAGACTTTTTGTTTCTCAAATGATAACTTGCATTCATTAGTGCATTTAATTCAGGTTGTAAGGCTAGTAATTGTTTAGTGTTCACTTTATGCTAAGTGCAGTGGTTACATGTTTTATAAGTATTGTGCTATCAATTACCACATCAAGTTTCGTAAGGTAAGTACTATTGTTGTTACCATTTTACAGACAAGCAAACTAAAATAAGTGTTGAAGTCACATGCTAGTTGGTGCTAAGACCAAGATGCAACTTAAATATGATTACAGAGGTTGGCCTGACTCCTCAGCCTATCCATTTGCTTCTATTCTACCTCCAAACCAAGAGTTACTTTGATAATGGGCTGCCTCACTTACAGCTGCCTCAAGGGCTTTTCTGAGAGTGTCTACCCTCTCCATGGTTTCTACCTCAGAGGTATTTCTAAGGAGGAAAGGAAAAAAAATAAAAGTTAACGAGAACACTGAAAGTACAATTTGGGCTTTCTGAAGTCTCTTTTCATATAAGAGGTCTGCTCAAATCTGCAGAGTACAGACAAGTGACTATTTCAGCTCTGTGAAGAACTACTTAGTGTTCTACACATTGAAACCTGGGCCATCTTTCTCTCTTCATTTCAAACTATCACCTGGGAAACCCATGAAGACTCTTTTCCTTGATATGCATGGCACAAACTGGATATAGATGTAGATGTAGATGTAGATATAGATATAGATACATACATATTGAATATTTGTTAATCTGAAGCTTCTAATTCAAGGAATGCCTATAAACATAAAAGACATGATTTGAAACAAGGATTCTTTTGGGGAAACTACATCCATTATGAAGGATCATTGGTTTTACCACACACCCATGCTGTGAGTCATCCTGTATTCATTCTTCATGTGCATGTATTCAAAATAATGTTTGACTTTTTCTTCTCTAAATGTTGTATTTTCCTCACTGTTTCCTTAGTTTTGGAGCCTCCAGAACTATGAAAGCATTAACCATTTTCTATAATTTTTGAGGAAAGAATACTTTCTTAAAATTACTGAAGTGATATTAGGTAACCACTTAAATCATAAGTGAACATGATCTTTCACAGAGCTAATTCCAGAAGGAAACAGTCAAGTAGTACATCATGGAAATGTATAAAGCTATGGAGATAAAAGAAAACTTAATCTGTCACAATGGTTAAAAAAAAGTGTTCATGGTCTCTGTGCATGACCTTCCTCTTCCATAAGAAAAGAACCTTCTCTCTTTCCCAGGACCAGTTATACATCTCATTGTATAGTAAATTTTTTTAATTTTTTTTTTTCAACGTTTTTTATTTATTTTTTGGGACAGAGAGAGACAGAGCATGAACGGGGGAGGGGCAGAGAGAGAGGGAGACACAGAATCAGAAACAGGCTCCAGGCTCCGAGCCATCAGCCCAGAGCCTGACGCGGGGCTCGAACTCACGGACCGCGAGATCGTGACCTGGCTGAAGTCGGACGCTTAACCGACTGCGCCACCCAGGCGCCCCTGTATAGTAAATTTTTTAAAGGCTGTTCAAAGAGGACTGAAATGCTGGCAAAGTGCACAGTGAAGTCTTAAGATATATTAATGAGACTAAATCATATGTCATAATGTTGTCATCTCAGTATTGTCATCTAGTCACAAAGAAAGCTTTAATGTAAATACTATTTACAGAAATCTAAAACTACCTTTGCCGTTATGGAAAAGAAAGAGGAACCTTATATATAATTTCACATTAATGGTTTACTTTTCTTCTGTAGCACCATTACTTCTTTGCCCCAAGTTGCTTAAAGGTATACATTTTGATTTTTTTTAATGTTTATTTATTTATTTTGAGAGAGAAAGAGAGAAGGAGGGAGACAGAATGCAAGCAGGAGAGGGGCAGAAAGAGAGGGAGAAAGTGAATCCCAAGCAGGCTCTACACTGTCAGCTCAGAGCCTAATATGGGGCTTGATCTCACAAATCGTAAGATCATGACCGGAGCCAAAATCAAGAGTTGGACATTTAAGTGACTGAGCCACCCAGGCACCCCTACATTTTGATTAGTAACACAACTCAGCCAAAGTATTCTCACTGAAAAGAATTAGCAATCAATCCAGGCAGGGTACCACATAGCAAATTTTAATGAGAAGATGTTACAAGGCAAATTACAAAGAGGACTATAATTATCAATTTCTCTCAATGCTGCTCAGGTTTATAGTACTAAGGATAAAACAACTGGGAAAACTGAATTGATGTGAATTTATGAACTGGTAGAATTACTTTTAAGAGATGAACAACAAATTGTTCTTTTAGCTTTAGTTCACATAATGTACCAGATGTCACATATCTCAGGAGCAAACAAACAATTTGTCACAAATACTTCTATGAAGTTTTTTTTTTCTCTAGAATGAAGAATGATACTTTGCAACCATAACATAAATTTCTTGAAGGCTCAATAAATGCTCTACTACATTTTTATATTTCCCCGTGCCTAATACAGTGTGAGACATGTGTTCAGAACTCAAAAACCACCTGCAGATTAACTAAATTTCCTATTGTTTTCATTCAACCTTGTTTTTATCCCAGGACAAATGATTAGCCTATTCATCATCAAGAATGCCTTCATTTCAGTTATATTAACTGAATCACTGTTAATAGATGTCTTTTTTTCATATCTAGAAATACTGCCAAGAATTCAAGAAGCTTTGGAGCTAAAACTCTGTCTTACACTGATCCTCTTAGGACCTAAAGTTCCCTCTCCAAAATCATTTTCCATTAAGTATTTCCTTATTATTTGCTCCCTGGGCTCTGTGCTCCTGGTTCCTATTTAATGACTACTGTCAGGCTTACTTTAGTTTTCAGAGACACATCCTCACCTTCTCCCCCATCCTACTCCCAAAACTTCCTAGATCAACTGCCCACTCTTGAAGGTCTGACTTGGCTCACATTCTAACTACACCATCCAAATTGAACACTGCCCCAAAATTAGATAAGGTGAAAATTAAGAAAAGAAAAAGTCAAAAGAAACTATGAAAAATCTAAAGTGCTACATGCCTATTTTTAGGGAATTCTGGAATCAGGAGCAAGCTGTTAATAAGATATAGAGTCCAAATGTGAAATATGATTCTACATTACAGAATTCCAATGCAACAAAAGGGATTTATTTAATAATCATCCATAAAATAAAATCCTGGCACCAGTAAATGTATGTTCTATTCCAACACTCCCAACAGTAAATTACAAAAATATTTTGCATTGATTTTCATGAAAGTAAATTATGCTCACATCATGAGAATAATGACATAACTAAACTCTAAAGAAATAAAACATATTCTTCCATGATGTTCTGGTTCTTTCATTGGATCCTCTGGAAATTTGCATTTAAAAGAATTAAATGGCATTCATGATGAAAACTCCCAGCAAATTAGGTTTAGAGTGAACATACCTCAACATAATAAAAGTCTTATGTGCAAAATCCACAGCTAACATACTCAATGAGGAATAACTGAAAGCTTCCTCCCACTTAGGTTAGAAACAAGACAAGGACGTCCACTCTCACCACCTGTATTCAACATAGTACTGGAAGCCTAGCGATAGCAATCAGCCAAATAAATAAATAAATAAATAAATAAATAAATGGCATCCAAATTGGTGAGGAAGAAGTAAAACTTTCACTATGTGTAGATGACATGATACATTATATAGAAAACCCAAAGGACTCCACCAAAGAAAAAACACTAGAACTGAAAAATAAATTGAGTAAAGTTGCAGGATACAAAATCAACCTACAGAAATCCATTTCATTTCTATACACTAATAATGAATCAGCAGAGAAATTAAGGAATCAGTCCCATTTACAATTGCACCAAAAACAATAAACACTTAGGAATAAACTTAACCAAACAGGTAAAAGATCTGTACTCTGAAAACTATAAAATATTGATGATAGAAATTGAAGATGGCACAAAGAAATGGAAAGACAATCACAATCCATGCTTATGGATTGGAAGAACAAATATTGTTAAAATGTCTCTACTACTCAAAGCACTCTACACACATAATGCAATCCTTATCAAAATACTAACAGCATTTTTCATGGAAGAAAAACATACAATCCTAAAATTTATATGGAACCACAAAAGATGCCAAACAGCCAAAGCAATCTTGAAAAGCAAAGCAAAGCTGGAGGTATCACAATTCCATACTGCAAGTTATATCACAAAGCTGTAGTAATCAAAACGGTATGGTACTGGCATAAAAATAGACACATAGTTCAACAGAACAGAAAAGAAAATCCAGAAATAAATCCACAATTATATGACCAATTAATCTTTGACAAAGTAGGCAAGAATATTCAAAGGGAAAAAAGCAGTCTCTTCAATAAATGGTGCTGGGAAAAATAGACAGCTACATGCAAAAGAATGAAACTTGACCACTTTCTTACACTATATACATTGTACCTCTGAAACTGGTATTACTGTATGTTAACTGGAATTTAAATAAAAACTTTAAAAAGTAATTAATAAAATGCCCATCTCACCAAAACAACAATAACAAAAAATGAATTAAGGACCTAAATGTGACATGTGAAACCATAAATATCCTAGAAGAGAGCACAGGCAGTAATTTCTTTGACATTGGCTGTAGCAACACCTTTCTACATGCATCTCTTGAGACAAGGGAAACAAAAGAAAAAATGAATTATCAGGACTGCATCAAAATAAAAAAACTCCTTTACAGCAAAGGAAACAATCAACATAACTAAAAGAGAATCTGCTGAATGGGAGAAGATATTTGCAAATGACATATCTGATAAAGGGTTAGTATCCAAAATATATAAAGAACTTATACAACTCAACCCCCCAAAAACAAATAATCCAATTAAAAATGGGCAGAAGACATGAACAGACATTTCTCCAGAGAATAAATACAGATGGCCAACAGAAACATGAAAAGATGCTCAACCTCACACATCATCAGGGAAATGTGAATCAAAACTACAATGAGATATCACCCCATACCTGTCAGTATGGCTAAAATAAAAAATTCAAGAAATAATAAATGTTGGTGAGGGTATGGAGGAAAAGGAACACTTATGCACAGTGGGTGTGAATGAAAACTGGTGTAGCCACTGTCAAAGAAAATATGGATGTAACCAAAAATTGAAAATAGAACCACACTATGACCCAGTAATCTCTCTACAAATTAAAAGGGATACATGCACCTCTATGTTTATTGCAGCATTATTTACAACAGTCAAATTGTAGAAGCAGTCCAAGTGTCCATCAATAGCTAAATGGATAAAGAAGAAGAGATATCTATATCTATATCTATATCTATATCTATATCTATATCTATATCTATGTCTATATCATCTATATCTATGTTTATATCTATATATATCTATCTGTCTATATACACACACAATTGAATTAATTATTCAGCCATAAAAAAGAAGGAAATCTTGCCATTTTCAACAACATGGTAGAGTTATAGAGAGTACAATGTTAAGGGCTAATTAGCCAGTCAGAAAAAAACAAATACCATATAATTTCGGTCATATGTAGAATTTAAGAAACAAAACAAAGGAGAAAGAGAGAGATAAGCACCCCCCCCCCAGATTTTAAATAGAGAGAACTGGTGGTTAATAGGTGAAGGGGATCGAGAATACATTTATTTTGATGAGCACTGAGAAATGTATGGAACAGTTAAATCACTATATTGTACACCTGAAACTAATAACACTGTATGTTAACTACACTGGAACTAAAATTAAAACAAAATTTAAAAATGAAAGAATAGGATTGAGCACACTCAATGCAAATACTATGTATTTCACATGTAATTGCTTTTCTTGAATCTTTACAATAAGCCCCTAAGTTAGGTATTTATATACCTAGTTTACAGTTAATGAATCTGAGCTCCAGATATGTAGTGACCTGTTGAAGGTCTATAGGGAAGATAGTAATCTCCACCTCATTTAGGTTACTGAGAAGAATAAATGGAACTATAAGTTGAATCAATATCAATGAGACACTGATTAAGCCTCTCCTAGGTGTCACATTTAATGTTTGTGAGTAAAGGGACATTTGGTATGAGTATTAGTGTGAGCCCAGGGTCATATATAAACTTTTGCTCCTCCTGGTTAGGTTAATGTCTTGTTCACAGTTGTTTTCAGAGATTCAAAGTTCCTGGTCCATAGAAGATTGTCTAAAAATACTGTATTTACCAAATTAATACATGATCATCTGGCATTCTTAAAAGAGTAGAAATATTTAGAGGACTTCAAATTTCTACACTACTGTAATACCATGTTATGTGCTTTGCAGTTTGAAGTGAAGACAGTATGTTTGCCTATTTACCCTGAAAGAAAATATCTGCTGAAGTCATGTAAGAGAACTTATAAACATGAAATACATGTCCAAAAGAAACCAGCAGCTAACTCCCATCAATTTATTTTTAAAAGGGATATCATGTATTCATGTCTTTCTTAAACATAGTAAACATATGTTCATTTTTCAGCATCTAAGGGATTTACTTCAATATCCGTAGTAAATTTTCAAATCTGTACATTTGAGTGTTTTTTATTTTATCCATTGCTATTCTGTCAACTGTCCCTTCTTGACACTGCCAGTACATCTACCTTGAGGAGACTCTCCAATTCTCTGTAGTCTGGAAAACCAAGTCATCGGACTAGTTAAATTTATGCTTAATATAAGAGCAAATACATTACGTGCAAAACCTCACATGAGGTGTGATATCTGTCCTTAAATCTCAGTATCCTTTTACAATCTTAGAAATGTTCTTGGTGGTTAAGGTTGCAAAACCAATGATCTCTGGATGAATGAAATATTCGTGTGTTTGCAAACTTTCTGAGAACTACTAGAAAAATATAGCTCTATGCTCACCTAAATGCATTTTCCAATACTGAAAACAGCTTTGCAGTAAAGCAAGACTTATTAAAATCTGGATTAGAAGCTACTTCTTAAAACTGAAAGATGCAACTAGGATTATACATAAGAATGGAGTGCAGTAGGGAAAAAATGAGCAAACTGAAAATCTTCATGCGATGCAGGTAGAAAAATGTTCTTTCAATGAAAATACAACGTTAAATATGGTACATTTACAACAAGATATTTTCTTCTCCCTTGGGAATTAATTTATTTAATGTATGGGTATTTGACAAGGGGTTTCAAGATGGATGGTATTCTATGGTAAGATGTTTATTCCAGCCTGCAGGACAAGTGCGGGGAAGTTAAGAAAATATGTTATCTTTCTTAAAATCCACATATGAGTGAAATCACATGGTATTTGTCTTTCTCTGACCTACCTATTTCATTTAGCATAATATACTCTATCTCCAACTACATCATTGCAAATGGCAAGATAACATTCTTTTTTATGGTTGAGTAATATTCCACTGTGTGTGTGTATGTATGTATATATATGTAATATATATTATGTATATATGTATATGCAATATACATTATTTATATATGTATATATGTTATCTATCTATCTATCTATCTATCTATCAATTCATCAGTCCACAGACACGGGTTGTTTCCATAATTTGGCTATTGTAGATAATGCTGCTATAAATATTGCAAAGGGAAAAGAGAGAGAGAGGCAAACCACTAAGCAGACTCTTAACTATAAAGAGAACAAACTGAGGGTCATTGGAAGATAGGTGGGTTGGGGGATGGCTGAAATAGATTATGGGGATTAAGGAGTGCACTTGTGATCAACATTGACTATTGTACAGAAGCGATTAATCACTATATTTTACACCTGAAACTAATAAGACATTATATGTTAACTAACTGGAATTTAAATAAAAACTTTGAAAAAAAGATAAGTTACCAAGAACTCCACCTCATATTACAAGATTAAAAATGTCTAGAAACCCAGGTCTCTATCATAACTACAATTTAATTAAAAATTAATTTTAAAAGTTTGTGAATTAAAAAAATAATCTCCATAGGTTAAAAGTACCCAGATACCATTGCAACTATAGTATGATCCTAAACACTTGGGCACAAATCCACTCCTGCTTCTCCTTCCTTGTCATCTTCTTTTCCTTTTTTTCTACTAATACAAAGAGAAATCTAATCTGCCACAAATATTTGATTCACCATTATAACATACAATGATAGCAGATAGTACTGGAAATTGAAGTTTATTCTAAAGGAATACGAATCAAAATAATATTCAAGATGGGCATTTGGAGCATATTACACAATGTTGAGATAATAATAAGACAATTCTTGATTGACCTCAGTGGGAGCCTAAAGTGCTATACAAACAGGTCTTTTCACAACCTCCATGTTCTCCCCCTGCCATTCATCCCTCACTCTCAGTTATTTAGGGGATTCCTATAAAATGGTGTGCTCTAGCCTTTTAGGGCATCTTAAATTTTCACTTATTCCGTCAAAGATTTTAACACATTTTGTGTCAAATAAAGTATCCATGACTTAGACTAGACACATATCCATTTATTTTTATTACAAATGACTAAAAACTAAAAAAAAAATAATAAAAAGGAATGTTGGATTATTTAGGATGCAAAGAGATTACTCTAATAGTATCAAATATTTGGCACTGGTGTCCTGAAAGATAGGAGTCATTCCCACCAACTGATACATCAGCTTGTCTGACATCAGCACAGCTTGCAAATTGGGTCATTAATGATTTCATTTGGGGTGAGGAGGAGCAAGGACACAGGGACAATTTATAAGAGTCTAGTACAGACAAAGATTAAGAAAAATAACAAGATCCAAAGACAAGTGGTTGAAGTAGCAGTTCCTGATTATATTTGTTTCAGATTCTCAAGCAAGAAACAGTAAATGGTTTGAGATATGTGACATTAAAGTTATTGCAACAGCTCTACTTGTTTGTATTATTTAATTTTTCTTAACTATTCCATGAGTTAGATATCAACAGTCCGCCTTACATATGAGGGAACTAAGGTCCAAAGAAGATAAGTAACTGGATATAAGGTTACAAAGCCAATACCAGTGGGGCCAAAATTTGAAGTACGATCTGTCAGCTTCTAAATCCTGTGTTGGTTCTCTTCCAAAGTTATCCTTAACTTAATACCAACGTTTATATTTATTTATCTTTGCTTAACCTCACTCCTAACTCATGCTATTTTTTTAATCCTAGAACCAGGGAAACTGAATGGTCTTCCCAGAGAGCCTAACCCTATCTATGACTGCATAGGCAAAGAAAGAACAATTATATAACCTTTATTATTGTCAGAAATCATTCCAGAGTCCCCAAAATGGTATTCTTTTCTGCAGTATAATACAGAATTATTACAGACAACATGCTTTAAATCATGTTTTAATAATCAATAAAACAAAAAGTAGCACCCTTATTTTCATTTCATAATCAATAAACAGGGTCCCATGCTGCACCAACATTCATCATATTCTCACCAAAATATCTTATAGTGGAATTTCCAATGGCATTTCACTTTCAACAGAGGTCAAACACACTTGGTGCATAAACAAATATAATAATAGGGGGAAAATGGATTTGAAGATTTGTCCCCCTTTTCCTCAGACATTATTAGAGGGATCTAAAAATTGACGTAAATTGTATATAAATGATTTTTTTAGTCTGTGGTATTATTTATTGGAAATAGGAAAGTTTATCATAACTCTTGCTCAGACTCAGAATATCAGTGCTGGAAATATCTTTAAGCATCCTCAATTTTAATTACTTTCCTCCACCACTCTATAGACAAGAAATAGAGGCTCAATGAAGTAATGTAAATTCATACAGTAACTTGGCTTTTAAAGGATAGAAACAAGTAGAAATCAAGTTCAATGCATTTTCAAGGGACCACATACTGCACTAGCCATGTACTATACTAATACCAACCACATTTTCCATACTAAAATCTAGAAAATTACCTAGCCTAAAATTTATAAGTCATCTCAGGGATACCTTAATGACAATACTCCCCATTTGTTTTGATCAGAAGTTTTACAAAATAGCATATATCTGCAAATTGTGGGAACCATATGAAGGGCTGGATACTTCGGATAGAAAAGCCTAGGGCTAGGAATTGACATTGTAGGCTGAGGGACCATATGCTCTGATTTGCCAGGCACAGTCCCAGTTTATACTGTTATCCCCGTGCAATTATTAATAGTGTCCTTTTCACTATCAAGGATTTCTTAGTTTGGACAACAAAGTTTATGATCACACAAATTTTAGAGTAAATAAATATTGCCTCTAGTTTTTATCATGAGAGCCTATAATTCCTTGTATAGGTATGTAATATCTTCACTAAAGGAAAATACTATTATAAAGTAGAGCCTAACCATTAGTTTCAATTTAATATGAAGTAATTTATCAAATTCTTTTCATCTGATACCTAAAATATAATTGATTTGTTAAGGGAGTGAGATGTCAGTGGAAAAGACATTGGATCACTAGGCAAAAAAAAAAAAAAAAAAAAAAAAAAATTGGAAAAAGGAATAAAAAGTGAAAAGGAGGAAAACATTTGCCTATCTTCCAATATGGCTGATCAAAAGTCTGGATTTTAGGTATATTAGTACTTTGCATTTCTAGTGAGTAAAGGACCAAGTTACATGAAGTAAAAAGATTTAGCCTTGAAGGTTAGAAGAGAATGGTCTATAGAAAGGTCATCTGAGCTGCTATAAATGCAAAATCATGGACTTTTACTTGAATTTACAGACGTGTGTGTGTGTGTGTGTGTGTGTTTGTGTGTGTGTGTGTGTGCACGTACTTTGTAGTTGTGTGAAAAAATGCTCACTTGATATGGCTTCCATGAAGAGGAGAAGCCAAGTTGACTTATCAGAGAGTTTTATAATTCGATGATCAAAAAAAGAAGTTAAGGGATTATATAGTGATTTAGTTAAATTAATGTAAGTCTATATTAGCTGTTTTAATTGAGTATAGTTCACAGAGAAAAATGTCAATGGAGCTTATAAGTTTAAAGTATCTTAATGACAGAGAACAAAATGGGGGTTGATGGAGGGAGGTGGAGGGGTGACTGGCTAAATGGATGATGGGTGGTAAGGAGGGCACTTGTTATGATGAGCACTGTAAGTGATTTCCTACTCTTGAAACCAGGATTACACTTTATGTTAACTAACTTGAATTTAAATAAAAACTTGAAATAAAAAAGAGAAAAAAAAGTGTTTTCAAAAAAAAAGTATCTTGTATTCACTTCTTCCTGTCCTAATAAAGACTATTATTTTTTTGTCATTTGAATTTACAAGAAACAAGCTTGTTATCATTTTAATGTACTTCATATTATGCCTGTATAAGAAAAGAATCCATCAATGACACTTTATTAAGAATGTTTCTATGAATTTGCTTGATCAGTATCTTGCTAGGATTTTGTTTTGTAGAATCCATTAAGACAAAACATTTTTCTAACATCCAGGGTTGGAAAGAAACTGCCATTCTGTTCAGGGAAACTTTTCTCACTTCATAATCCTGCTAGTCTATGCCATGAACCCCGATTTCATAGCACAAAGTTCAGATATTTTTTCTCCTTGTAATTAAATAAAGGAATTCTATGTATCACAGAATCCAAGCTATATCACTGTATCACTATAGAGTGACTGGCATAAATTCTATTTCAATGTTATAATGTAACTACTTCTCTTTCTTTTCTTCTGCCAGGAAAATGATAATAATGTGCCTAGAAGGGTTTTTACATGTTCATTTTTCTTGAAGAATAAATATGCATGAATAGAAATGAAATCTAAGTTTTATGTAATGGTTGTTTGAATGGATGAGAATTCAGCGCTCCCCCTGCACTTGTTTTTAAATTTTTTATTTTTATTTATATATTTTTATTTTTTTATTATATGAAATTTATTGTCAAATTAGTTTCCATACAACACCCAGTGCTCATCCCAAAAGATGCCCTCTTCAATGCCCATCACCTACCCTCCCCACCCTCCCACCCCCCATCAACCCTCAGTTTGTTCTCAGTTTTTAAGAGTCTCTTATGCTTTGGCTCTCTCTCCCACTCTAAATTTTTTAATGTTTATTTATTTTTGGGAGAGAGAGCACGAGCTGGGAGGAGCAGAAAGAGAAGGAGACACAGAATCCGAAGCAGGCTCAGGCTCTGAGCTGTCAGCACAGAACCTTATGTGAGGCTCAAATCCACAAACCATAAGACTGTGACCTGAGCTGAAGTTGGATGCTCAACTGACTGAGACACGCAGGTGCCCCTGAACTCTCCCCTTTTTAATAATTCCATCTAATGTTTTTTTTTTCCAATGCTTTACATGACTATTATTTCCAGTGATTTTTGTTTCTTTAGCATAGGCTAAACATAGAGTTCACTTTATGTAAAACTGATTACAAGTGTTTCTGTTTTAAAGCCATGTTTTCGGGGAGAAATCTGTAAATGACATCAGGGCACAACTGGGGAAAATGGAGATGCCTAAATGAATGGATCATAATCTCCATAATTCCTCTCAATTATTTTTATTTCTTTGTTAATAAAGCCTTTCAGAAATTCTTATTTAAGGCCATTTGTCAGGTTTTTATTTTAGGGTAAGAAGATGGCTATGGAAAATGAATTAATAGCTCACTACCTTAGACTTTCAGCAGAGCATTGATTTCACTAATATGTTACTTGAATTTCAGGGTTTTTTTTCTTTTATTAAATCTAACAGAAGGCATAAGTAAAATTACCCAGACACCTCTATATCATGCACACATCGCTTAGCCACAGGAATGGTGCTAGACATTGATTAAACATTACTAAAATTATTGCTTATAAATAATTCAAAACTAACTCTGGTGGTAAGATGCAGAGACAAATGAAGAAGATTTGATCTACCAATAAAAAAAAAATTCAACTTAGTTGACTCTTAATGTCAGCTTTTTCTCCCTTTAATCATATGTTAGAGTAGCAAACAATGTAGGTGGAACAAGTTTGACACAAAGACCATACCGACTCTCTGGTAAAAGTAAATATGCAAAACAATATAAATAACAATACTGTTATAATTTTGGCTTATAACTTCACACTTTGTTTTCTACAAGATTTAAAAGACAAATTCATAAGAAATAACTATACATCTGTGTTAACGGATACACACTATACATATAAGGGTGGTAAAACCATAAAGTAGTAGAATGTTTGCATGTGACTGAGGTTGGTATATGGAAAAGGTTTGGAGATAGATGATGGTGACAATTGCAAAACAATGTGAAGATGTCCACTAACACATATCTATACACTTAAAATGGTTAAAATAGTAAATTTTATATTATGTACATTGCATTACAATAGATAGTGCATTTGGATCTAGCTAATTTCTTTTTTCCCTAGTTTTATTGGGATATAACCAACATACAGCATTTTGTAAGTGTAAGATACACAGCATAGTGACTTCACTTACAAATATTGTGAAATGATTAATACAGTAAGTTCATATCCATCATCTCATATTGATACAAAAAAAAAAAGAAAAAAATGTGTTTTTTTAATCCTTGGATGAGAACTCTTAATGTCTACTTTCTTAACAACTTTCAAATAGAGCATACAGTAGTGTTAACTATAGTCATCATACTGTGCATTACATATCCAGTACTTACTTATCTTCTAACGAGAAGTCTGTACCTTTTGATCACATTCATCCAACTCCCCCACCCCCTACCCCTGCCTCGGGTAACCACAAATCTGATCAAGCTAATTTCTGATAATATGGTTTCATTAAAAATAAAACATGCCATTTCACAACCTAGTATCACATCTAAATTGTCTCAATAACACATCAGCCAAACACTCACCCTGTTTGGAAACTAAAAGTGCTGGAAGGAAATGAGCCATTGCACAGCCCACCAGAGGAAATGCCTGGAAAAGTGATGGAGCTGTCACGCTTGCTGCATAGGTGAAAAAACCTAGGCCCTCTGTCAAAATCTGACACGAACGCTGCCCTCCTGGATTGTTTCCACGCCTATTGCCCATGTGTCATCCCTAGTTTCAAATGGCTGGGCAAATAATTAGTTTTCCCAACACGGAAATGGAGTGTGCAATCGCTCTCTTGCAACAAACTCCAATCATCACCATCCAACTGTGATTCTACTCTCATAAGATTGGTTTGTAACCAATGAAACAAGACAAAATTGATAGATTGCATTGCATTAATTAGCTAAAGGGAAAGTAGAAGTTCAGCAAAATTGGGAAGTTGGATTTTAAGTTGAATGAGATTGCTAGGCTTCCATACATTTAATAACAGACGTTATTAAATACTTTAAAACATTTCCTAGGTAAAGGGGAATTTTAGGTCCCTTTAGATCAAATTTTCATTTAGTATTCTTAATACCTCCTCTAAATCTCCATTTGCCTTTTAGTTTGGAAGTACCCAGAGAATGTTGATGTGGAGTAGCAATACCACAATTAACAGCCATTATGGAAATATTATTTAAAACCACAATGGGATACCACAACACACCCAACATAATGGATAAAATAAAAATCCCTGATAATTACCAAGCATGGTAAGGATACAGACCAACCAGAATGCATATACCTTGCTGGGGGGCATATAAATTAGTATGCCACTTTGGAAAATTAGTAGTTATTGACTAAAAATGAACACAAAAGTCCCATACAAGTAATTGTACATCCAATAGAAATGTGCACTTGCATGTCCCAAAAGGCATGTAGAAGACCGGAAGCACTAAAGATCGGCCATGATGGAATAGCATATAGCACTGAAAACTAAATTACTCCTGTACATAGAAATCTCACATAAATAATGTTGAGATCAAGAAGTACACAAAGAACAAACTCTATCAGTCCTTTTTATAAAACTCAAAAAATGTAAAATAATGTACAATATTAGAATTCAGAAAAGTGGTTTCCTTATAGAGGATTGGGATTTATGATCAGAAAGAAAAGAGCACCTTCAATTTTGTTGGTTATATTTTATTTCCTAATTTGAGTGGTCATTACACGTTTGTGGGCTATGCCATATTTATTGAGTTGTTTACCTATTATTTGTGCACTGCTCTTTTAAAATTTTTTTTTAAATATTTATTCAGTTTTGAAAGACAGAGAGCAAGCAGGGGTGGGGCAAAGGGAGAGGGAGACACAGAATCCGAAGCAGGCTCCAGGACCCGGACTGTCAGCACAGAGCCCGATGCGAGGCTCTAACTCGCGAACTGTGAGATCACGACCTGAGCCGATGTCTGACATCCAACCGACTGAGCCACGCAGGTGCACCTTGTGCACTTTTCTTAAGTATATTTCAATAAAACCTTTGATTAACCAATGAGATATGACTATTTTCTATGTCAGAAAATAGAAGAGATTAAGACAGAAAAATTAAAATCACTTATTAATCATTATTTCACCGATGCATTGACTTCAAGTATTTTTCTTTTTTATTATTTTTTTGAGAGAGAAAGAGAGAGCAGGCACATGAGTGGGGCAGGGGGAGAGAGAGAGAGAAAGAAAGAGAAAGAGAGAGAGAGAGAGGGAGAGAATCCCAGGTACGCTCCACCCTATCAGCACAGAGCCTGATAGGGGTTCAAAGTCATGAACCGTGAGATCATGACCTGAGCTGAAATCAAGACTTATGACACTTAACCAACTGAGCCACCCACGCAGCCCTCAAGTCTTTTTTTTTTTTTTTCTAAATGTATGGTCATGCATGGAAAAGTATTCAACATTGATAGTTTTTCTAGGTTAACACAAATTACCAAAATTGTCTAAGGAAAACAAGAAAACCTGAATAGACCAAGCTTGTATCGTCCAGAAGCATGAAGCAGTATATCAAGCAAAGAAACCCACAAGACTATCAGATTCACGATAATCTTTGTCTGTTTACCCCTAGATTTTCCTAACTTTTAAAGAATATGAAGTTCTGATGCAATATGAAAAAAAATCTTAGATCTTAGCAAATAAAATCTAGAGTTTTAAAACCCTGCCTATTTCTTTCTTGAACAAGTCTTTTTTTTTTCCTAGTGATTCTTTGATGACTGCTTTTTTTATTCCTTTTCTCTTTTTTTCATAAATAATTGCCTGTATGTTTGATTTTTCTTTTCCATATTGGTAATTTTTTTTCATCATTTCCTCATTTGTCCTGGTCCTCTGCACTCTAGGAGTGCTTATTCAGTTTGCTTTCCACAAAGCTGATTACATTATTTGTTGCCTCCAAAGGCAGATTTACTTCGTCTGTTACATTTTCTGTTTTTTCTCAGTTCTTTGCATTTCAACTTTTTCAATTTCTATGGCTTCTATTTCTAAGTCAATCAATGCATTTGTAAGGATGACAAAAATTTTTCTAAAATATTTTTTTTCTTTTTTCTGTATTAACTCATTGTTTTACATTTGTTTTACCTCTGAGGCTTTCCATTTCTTGTGTCACATAATC
Organism: Panthera tigris; assembly: GCF_018350195.1. Taxonomy (NCBI): domain Eukaryota; kingdom Metazoa; phylum Chordata; class Mammalia; order Carnivora; family Felidae; genus Panthera; species Panthera tigris. The sequence goes on from NC_056672.1 coordinate 51,226,492, forward strand.
ACTATCCAGCTTTGTTATGGTTGTTATTGCTTGTTTCCTGACTGGAACATGTGATAAAAATCTATTGAAGGGTAGTGTTTTTCAACAAATAAGACCTAAGATTGACCCTTAGCTCTTGGTCCTACTGATAACTTAGTTTTTAGAAGAAAGCATCTACTATACTTCACTGTTGAAATGTAGATTGTGAACAACCTCAGGCTCAAATTCTAAGCAGTAGCAGGCAGTTATATAAAGCACTCCTGCTAAAATGTTGATAGACCATCTTTTCTCCCAATTCTTGGTCCTCTGATCCTGATCTAATACGTATTACACAAACACATGCACACACACAGTACTACTGTCTCTAGTCCCATTATCACTGCATGTATAATGTCTATTGGGACTATCTAACTTTCTCCTTGGATGTAAGGAGTGAGAGGGAGTAAGAGAGATAATCCTCAAATGGATAAAAAGGCACTGACTGAAGAGGAGTGAACAGGTATGACTACCTAACTTTCTCAGTGATACCATTCTTGGATCTGTGAGTCAGGGTGCAGAAAGTGAAGGGCTGGGGTGCCCGGATGGCTCAGTCAGTTAAGTGTCTGACTGTTGATCTTAGCTCAGGTCATGATCTCATGGTTCATGAGTCTGAGCCCCATGTGGGCCTCTGGGCTGATAGTGTGGATCCTGCTTGGGATTCTCTCTTTCTCTCTCTCTCTCTGCTCCTCCCCTGTTCTCACTCTCTCTCTCCCAAAATAAATAAATAAAAGCTTTAAAAAAAGTAAGTGAAGGCCATAGTCTGTCTATATTATTTAAGGCCATATTTTTATTTGCTCTGCTTTAGATTGTGAATTTCTATTTAGTGATGTGGAAGTCTCTCCAGAAGATAATAATGTATTGGCTGAAAGTCCGTGTTTTGAATGTTGTCATAAATTTCCACCATCTCTACACCCTTACAGCCATTTTAAGCTCCATCAAGCACTGTTAAGTTGGTGGAACTGTAAAAGAACAAATATTTCTGACATCTTAAACTATGATAAAAAAAATCCACCAGCATCATTTGGAGAAAAATTTAATCTTCCTCTAATATTTACTCACAACCAAAGTTATTCTTGAATATCTGTACAATCCTACTTTGACACAGACGGCACATGTAATAAAATAGCACATGTAAATATTTGGATCCATTTCAGTAGAACTGAGAAAGCCACAAAACCATCTTACAAAGTAAATTTTCATTGCTGACGCAATATGCATCTTACTGTGTACCAAAAGTGCTGCAATTTTCTTTAGTAGTTTTTGAAATGAACAAGTAACATTTATTTTCAGGCCCTTTCAATGTTGTGGTGAGATGAGTTCATTTTCATTTTGTAGCTGGCCAAGAGCCACTTTTATCTCTTAGAGTTATACAAGGTCTTTATGCTGCTTGGGAACTGATAAGGCCCAGTATTCTAAATACAACCTAATTTCTCTTTTCCAACACTAGACAGAATGAAAAAAGAAGAGACAAAAAACATATTTTGAGAAATTCTTTTAACATCACTTATTAAAAATTTTAAGTCTTGATTTCTGATAGGTAAATTTAAAAGAAATCATTCCTATTAACTTCCAATTGTTTTTCCATTTTTTAATGTCAATTATTTCCTATAACTCTGTAAAGATACTTTGTCATTGTCAGTTTTCTTGCACTTGTTTCATTTGAACAATTAGGAATTTGATCTTCTTGTACCTTAGATCATAATACAGGTTTCTGGCTGTATGTTGAGGCTCTATGAAGTAACATGAAAAGGGCTGCATTTGAAAAACGAAGGCCTAGGATTGAACATTAGGTCTGCCTCATATTAGCACTATCAGTGGTTCCTTAAGGCTTGCTGTCTGGTCTACAGGCTAGTGTTAGTCTGCAAATGCTAACCGGTCTGCACCAAAAGGAGTATGGAAAATAGAGTATGGAGAGAAAGCATTAAAAATTTTTATACCTATTTTATAATTTTATGTCTATAAAAAAAGAATAATGACAATTAATAAAAATGTGGGCTTGGGTATTTTGTGTCTGCCTTTTGATCATTTTATTTCTCTAGTAATTAATGTTTGCAAAAACATTCAGTCTGCAACAGATTCAATGTTTATAGCAGCATTATCTAAAATAGCCAAATTAAGGAAACAGACCAAGTGTCCATCAAATGAGGAATTGATAAAGATGTTGTAGATATGCATAGATAGATATAGATACAGATACAGATATAGACATTTAGATACATATATTTAGACAGATATATAGATAGATATAATATACAGAATATTACTCAACCATAAAGAAGAATGAAATCTTGCTGTGTGCAATGATGTGGATAGAGCTAGAGAGTCTTATGCTAAGGAAAATAAATAAGTCAGGGAAGAACAAATACCATATAATTTCACTCATATGTAAAATTTAAGACACAAAACAAACAAACAAAGGGAAAAAAGAGAGATAGGCCAACAAGAAACATACTCTTAAATATAGACAACAAACTGATGGTTATTAGAGGGTGGAGGCATGGATGAGATAGGTGATGAGGATTAAGGAGTATACTTATGATGAACACTGGGTATTGTATGGAATCACAGTATTGTACACCCGAAACTAAAATTACACTGTATGTTGGCTCACTGGAATTTAAATAACAACTAAAACAACAACAACAACAACAACAACAACAACAAAACTGACCCTTAACCATAGAGTTTGAGAAACACTGAGCTTGTAAGACATCCAGTGAGCCAGTTAATCTCATGGGAGGGACCTCAATTTTTCCATCTTTAAAATATATATAGTGACCCCTACTTTGTCTTCCATACAAGGTATGCCAGTAATAAACAATTTTACTTACTCATAAATTATTTGTAAGCTATAATGTCTCTTATAAATATACAGCTATTATATTGTAAGCACTAAGCATTTGGGAGTAGCATGGCAACTCAGCTAAAAGAAGCTTGGCATTTGTTAGATAGCCAATAAATGTTTGCTGACTTTATGAATGAATACAAGTACAGAAACTCTGGCATTAGACAGGACTGCACTCAAACAACTATCAGAGTAGTATGTGATTTAAAGACAAGTCACATAATTTTTAATAGTACAATTTCTTCATCTGTAAAATCAGAGTAATAATAGCTTCTACCCTTAAGCATTGTTGTGAGTATTCAATGAAATAATGCAGTAAAGTGGTTAGCATTTAGTACTTGGCACATGGAAAATATTCAATAAATATTAATCTTATATCTTTAAGCTCTTTTTCTATGCTAAGGAAACAAATCAATTGTTTACATGCAATTTCTTATGTAGTTCTTAGGAAAACATAAGATAACTGCCATAATCTCCATTTTCAAACAAGGAAAATAAGACTCAAAGAAGTAAGCAACTGCCACAAAGTCATGAAACTACTATAATACCATGTCTGTCTATAACAAAATGTGTGCCTATTCCTGCAGAATACCATCTCCCTAAGGTCTTTGAAGTAAATAAAGAGAATGAATGTCACAGTCTCCTTTTAGATGCATTCTTATTTTTGCTTGTGAACTATGTGGGATTTTTGCATGAAAAACAATATTGGCAGATGTAATGACACAAAGTAAAAGATATCCAGGCATCACTTTTGCCACTTACCAGGCTGATTTGTTGGGCTCCTCATGCTGACAGTGGCCGCTCTCCATGTTCTTCTCTGACCTGCTTCGCATGACTCTATTTCTAGGCTATCAAAAAATAAGTAAATAAAACATGTTAAAAAAATGATACTTGATTCTAGAAGGATCTTCATATATTAATGACCACAACAATAACAATTCAAATTTGCATAGCACCTGTTTTATAAAGCTTTTAAAGAACCACAATAGGGATTAATCCACTTCACATATTTGGGGTCTTGCATCTTGAAAGGAAGTACATTGTCATCTTTATCTTGGAATTCTCAGAATGTAAGGAAGTATCTACCACCCAGGTATTCATTAAATTACTTTCTTTTTTATTAAATAGATAAATGGATGAAACTCATGTGCAAATACACTGATATAGCTGAAGACTTCAACTTTTCACTCCAGAAGGCAAAATGTTATTGTGTTACAATTTTTTACAATGTAGATCTGAAGGAGCAAGTATTTTTACCTTGTCAATCAACCTGTCATTGGAAAGGTTAATTTGACAATGAAGTCAACATGCAAATCTCAGATTATTCTTCATGGTTTCAGTAGTTATCATCGGAGGAATCTCATAATCTGTTATCAAAAACAGTTATGGTTTAGCAGCTCTTGGGTGACTTGGTCGGTTAAGCATCCAAGTTCAGCTCAAGTCATGATCTCGTGGTTCATGGGTTCGGGCAGGTGTAGGGCTCTCTGCTGTCAGCACATAGCCTAGAGCCTCCTTCAGATCCTCTGTCTCCCTCTCCCTCTGCCCATCCCTTTCTAGCTTTCTCTCTCTCTTTCTCTTAAAAATAAATAAACATTAAAAAATAGTTATGGTCGGGGCGCCTGGGTGGCTCAGCCGGTTGGGCATCTGACTTCAGCTCAGTTCATGATCTTGCAATTGAGTTCGAGCCGCGCGTCGGGCTCTGTGCTGACAGCCCACAGCATGGAGCCTGCTTCAGATTCTGTGTCTCCCTCTCTCTCTGCCCCTTCCCTGCTCATGCTCTGTCTCTCTCTGCCTCAAAATAAATAGACATTAAAAAAAATAGTTATGGTCTATTTATGCAGGAAATTTCAATACAATCAATTAAAAGCTAGAATCTAGTTTTGAAATAATTGTAAAGTCAAAAACGGGAAATGAAATGTTCTTTTTAGAATTAGAATCGGGCTTTTCATTGTCTTGATGAGTCTTCTGCTATTTCCCAACTCTGTGTCAACTCCTCCACAGCACACAAAAAGAGAGAAGGGTAAAGGAGAGAGGTATGTTTACTAAGAAAACAGTAAAAGCTATCCCGGGATATTTCTTATTAACTCAAAGTATAATGAGGTGAAAAGTTCTTTTTTTCCACCTTTATTAATTGAGATATACTTGACATATAACACTGTGTAAATTTAAGGTGTACAACACATTAATTTGATAGTAATGCTTTCTTAAAAGAATTGGGATGTCAGTCACTTTCCTTCAAACTCAAACTTGTATGTTAGCTTTTCTACTTGACGTTACTGTTAGTGTGAGCACTCACAATAGTGATAATTATTATTTTGTTGCTTACAGTATATCAGAAACTGCTCTTATCATTTTATAGGAATTATCTAATTTAATGTTTACAATAAGTCAGTAAGGTAGATATTATTAACCTCCCTATATTTACAGATAGGAAAACAGAAACCTAGTTTAAATTATTCAAGATCCACTGCTGTTAACAATTAGGGTAGGATTTGAACCTTTCCCAGAGCCCATTATCTTAATCTCCAAGGTATCTACTACCTTTTAAATTTACTCCAAACTGGAACTCTTAAATTTCCTCATGTACCTTCCTAGGTCGTCCCTACTTCCTAGGAAATTAACACATACGCTTTGTACTTAAGTCAGAAACACGAAGATCTTTTTAAAATAACTTCCTTTTCCATGGTAATTGCAAACCCTACATATAGCCAGAATCCATACAGCTCTCTCCTCTCACCAGTTGCAGCCACCATAATCGATCATCTACAACACTGCAAAGCCTTGTACCTGTTCTCACTGATCCCACTTATGAACCCTTCTACAATCCACTGCTCACACTCTAGCCAGGGTAGACTTGATGGCATAAACCACAATTTTACCACCTGGCTTAAAATTCTTCAGTGGCTTTGTATTGTACGTGGAATAAAACCCAATTATCTTTGCATGGCCTACGAGCTCTGACATGAACAGGCCACAGTCTATGCCTCGAATATCACACAGTTGTTCTCTCATTTTGGCGGGCTTCTGCATGTTCTTCTCATAATAAACTCTGGTTTCAGTACCTAAGGACTCTGCTTTTCCCTGGAATGCTCTGGATTGGAACCTTTTTATGCCTTAGACCTCAGTTCAAGTCACTCTCTCAAAGAGGTTTTTCCTGAACCCCCAACGTGTTCTCCTTCTATCACAACCTATAATCGTTCTTTTCATTTGTTTGTCTGTAATCTCTTTTCCTCACTGGAATGCAGAATCCATGTGGACAGGATTACAGCCTCAACTAGGTAGCACCAAAAAATTTCTGCTTAATGAATGTGTGGATAAATGGATACATGTTAAAGTATATTCAAACTAATTATTCTTCATTATTTTTATTCATTCCTGAAAGGAAGACCAAGGAATCATTTAAAGAATTAGTAGGGGCGCCTCGGTAGCTCAGTTAAGCATTCGACTCTTGGTTTCAGCTCAGGTCATGATTTCACATTTCTTGAGATGGAGCCCCACTTCGGGCTCTGAGCTCATAGTGCAGAGCCTGCTTGGGATCTCTCTCCCTCTCTCTCTCTGCCCCTTCCCAGCTTGTGCTGTCTCTGTCTTTCTCAAATAAATAAATAAACTTAACACAGTAATAATTAGAAAAAACGAATAAATAAATAGAAAATCATAAAAACTAATTTTTTATATTTTTCATATATATCTGTTCTTTTGAGATATTAAAACAACTCCCATTTAAAAATGAAATAAATTGGGGCGCCAGGGTGATTCAAGGTGTTAAGTGTCCAACTTTGGCTCAGGTCCTGATCTCACGGTTTGTGAGTTAAGCCTGGCATCGGGCTCTGTGCTGACAGCTCAGAGCCTGGAGCCTCCTTCAGAATCTGTGTCTCTCTCTCTCTCTGCCCCTCCCCTGCTCGCACTCCATCTCTCTCTCTCTCAAAAATAAATAAACATTAACAAAATAAAGATAAAATAAATTTATTTATGTTTTTTCCTTAACAAGTAAAGACTATAACTGTATGCATTAGTTTATATTTTTTCTAAAAGTGTCCTCACTGGGGTTGCCTGGGTGACTCAGTCGCTTAAGCATCTGACTTTGGCTCAGGTCATAATCTCACGGTTCATGAGTTCAAGGCCCGCGTTGGGCTCTGTGCTGACAGCTCAGAGCCTGGAGCCTGCTTCACATTCTGTGTCTCCCTCTCTCTGTCCCTCCCTGGCTCAGGCTCAGCTTTCTCTCAAAAATAAATAAAACATTAAAAAAGTTTACTTAAAGATGTGATTAGTTTAACTAGCAACTCTTTTTTGTTTTCCCCTATCTGAATCATTCTGCAAAAATATGGGCAACCCCACGAGACTTTATTTCTCTTTCCTCCCTCTTTGGTTTGGTTTTGTTTAAAACATTGCTTCTCAAATTTAAAGGTATATGAGTGATATATGTACATTAATCAAATCGTGATTTCTGATTCAGTGAATCTAGGGCAAGGCTCAAGCATCTGTATTTATCACAAGCATAAGTTACACTGATGGTGCTGACCCATTGACCACACTTCGAGTAACAAGAATTCAGAATACAGTTAGCAGTTCCAGATGATTTCAAAATAGTACTTTAATCTTTCATTGTGGTGTGTGTGTATGTGTGTTTTCCATTTGCAAAATGGTATTATGACCATAACTAATAATTCTTTTTCCACTTATAGTCCCTTTTTCAAAAAAGTGCCATTACTATGAGATAAACAATACTAAATAAGCAGTTAGAAAACTGTACATACTTCTGTTCTTATTTATAATTTATCAATAATCCCAAATATTTTCCTTGCTTTGAAAATAAGTGTGTGTCTTGATGTCACCTAGCATAGACTCCCTTGAATTTATTAATACATAACAAAATAAATTAAACACTTGCTTTTTGTAACTGGCTAATAAGATTTTAGGTAACTTTATTTTCATCTGCACATTTTTCTATATTTCCAATATCTTGTACCTTACAAATTTTAGCTACTGTTTATTGTCTTACAATACACTGTCCTAAATATATGTGTTTGTATAACTTCATATATATGTGACATTATCTCATTTAATTTATAAATTTATAAAGTGTTAATAAAAATTGTTATGATTTTTAGGCTTTTACTAATGGCCAAGTACTGTATTAGTGCTTTGCATCTGTTAATTTAATCCTCATTAAATTTAAATAAGCCATTAATATTCAGAGTTTTTAGGTGCAAGAATTAGTTTGAGGTTATATGGTTTAAAAGTGGCAAAACTTTTGGCACAAAAACAGACACAGATCAATGTAACAAAATAGAGAAACTAGAAATGGACCCACAAACGTATGGCCAACTAATCTTTGACAAAGCAGGAAAGGCTATCCAGTGGAATAAAGACAGTTTCTTCAGCAAGTGGTGCTGGGAAAACTGGACAGCAACATGCAGAAAAATCAACTTGGACCACTTTCTTATACCATACACAAAAATAAACTCAAAATGGATGAAAGACTTAAATATAAGACAGGAAGCCATCAAAATCCTCGAGGAGAAAGCAGGCAAAAACCTCTTTGATCTTGCCCGCAGCAACTTCTTACTCAACACGTCTCCGGAGGCAAGGGGAACAAAAGCAAAAATGAACTATTCGGACCTCATCAAAATAAAAAGCTTCTACACAGTGAAGGAAACAATCAGCAAAACTAAAAGGCAACCGACAGAATGGGAGAAGATATTTGCAAAAGACATATCAGACAAAGGGTTAGTATCCAAAATCTATAAAGAACTTATCAAACTCAACACCCAAAAAACAAATAATCCAGTGAAGAAATGGGCAAAAGACATAAATAGACACTTCTTCAAGGAAGACATCCAGATGGCCAACCGACACATGGAAAAAAATGCTCAACATCACTCATCATCAGAGAAATACAAATCAAAACCACAATGAGATACCACCTCACCCCTGTCAGAATGGGTAACATTAACAACTCAGGCAACAACAGATGTTGGCAAGGATGTGGAGAAAGAGGATCTCTTTTGCACTGATAGTGGGAATGCAAGCTGGTGCAGCCACTCTGGAAAACAGTATGGAGGTTCCTCAAAAAATTAAAAATAGAACTACCCTATGACCCAGCAATTGCACTACTAGGTATTTATACAAGGGATACAGATGTGCTGTTTTGAAGGGGCACATGCACCCCGCCAATGTTTATAGCAGCACTATCAACAATAGTCAAAGTATGGAAAGAACCCAAATGTTCATAAATGGATGCAAGGATAAAGAAGATTTGGTATATATATATACAATGGAGTATCACTCAGCAACAAAAAGAATGAAATCCACAACTACGTGGATGGAACTAGAGGGTATTATGCTAAGCGAAATTAGTCAGTTAGAGAAAGACAAATATCATATGACTTCACTCATATGAGGACTTTGAGACAGAGAACAGATGAACCCAAGGGAAGGGAAGCAAAAATAATATAAAAAAAGGGAGGGGAACAAAACATAATAGACTTTTAAATATGGAGAACAAACAGAGGGTTACTGGAGGGGTTGCGGGAGGGGGGATAGGCTAAATGGTGAGGGGCATTAAGGAATCTACCCCTGAAGTCATTGTTGCACCATATGCTAAGTAATTTGGATGTAAATTAAAAAAAAAGACCAAAAAAAAAAGTGGCAAAACTGAGATTCAAATTCAGGTATGCTGAATTTTGCACTATTTTCATAATCTAGGGAAAATCAATATTTTTTGAAGAATCAAGCAAATACGTGTGTGATAGAAGATATTTGAGGTAGTCAATAGTAATACAAAAGGAAATATATGACTCAATTTCTATATTATATAATTTATAAAGGAAAATATGTCAAAATAAGAATTATTTGCAGGGGAAAATCATTATTAATTCTACAGGATGAAAGTCCTTGTTTCCAAAGTTTAGCAAACTATTATTTTATTGCTAAATGTTACTTGGATTTATTACTGATGAAGATCTTTCTGAAAGCATAGTTTTTTCCACTGATGAATAAATGGGAAAGCACAATGAGATATTGAAAGAAATAAGTTTTAAGAATGGTGGACCCATGAAACAAGGATATCCTTATCTCTGACGTTTTCAGCCAGATTTACAAATAGCAATATATTCCACAAGCAGTTCTCCAGATTCCATTAACAAAATAGTCAGCATTGGTCATACCTATTCACCTTTTCTCCCATTATGAGCACCTTTACTGAAGCATGTCTTAACTATTGGAATTATTATATATACATGTAAACACACACACACATATGCATATGAGGGGATTTTTTTGTAACTAAAACTCTTAATACATTGTGAGAAAAACTTAACAGGGGCACATTCAAAACAGAATTTCAAACTCTATCAAATTACTCGTGTCTAGTTTGATAGATTATGTTTTGATTTCATATGGGGTTCACTTAAATTTCCAAAGAGTTGATATTATCATTGTAGTTTAATAATGGTTTCACTTGGACTCAGTAAGAAATCAAAAAAATTCACAACACAGGAAAAGCATAGTCTCTTCCCATTAGGTGAATGTGGCTCTATTCTGAATGGAGTTTAACAAGAACTGGCCAGTTTTTATTATCTTCATGACTTCTGAGAGCCAACTTAGCATCTTCTTTGCCTGCATTGTCTAATGCTGTCTTCAACCTCTTTGTAAAGAAACACGTAAGTGACTCCACAATAGAATGCAACTTAACTGATGATGTTTCCAAAATACTTATTCAGAAAAGTTGATTCTCTTCAGGGTGCCTGGGTGGCCCAGTTGGTTAAGCATCTGACTTTCACTCAGGTCATGATCTCGTGGTTTGTGGGTTGGAGCCCTGCATCAGGGCAGAGACTGCTTAAGATTTTCTTTCTCCCTCTCTCTGTCCCTGTCCAACTTGCCTGTGCTCTCTCGCTCTCTCTCTTTCTCAAAATAAATAAATAAACTTTAAAAAAAAGTTGATTCTTTTCAATAAACAGATATGGAAGTTCCTTGTAGAATACACAACAGTGGGGATTACAATGATAATAGTCTAGATAAATTTCACATAGGGGTAAACAGAAAATAAATTGTATATAGAAGTGTGGGGGGGGGAAGGGATGGTTCAATACTTAGGGGGGAAAGGAGTTTTAAGAGAAAGAATCCAAGAATTTTAATACCCCTGGGTTATTGTCTTACTGATTGCCTCCAAACTGGCTTCTTAGAGTTTAGCCTCATCCTTACTCAATTTATTCCTAAAATGCTTACACGCTTTCTAACCAATTTTCTCACATTACTGTAATGTTAATTTTTTTAGTATCGAAACTCTTATTTCAGACCTTGATTCTTCTATAATCTACAATTTAAAGAGGATAGATGGACTTTCCTGAAAAACAAAGGGTGTTGCTACCTCTCTATACCTACGACTCCTATCCCTCTTCTTGTCTCTATTACTGCAACAGATTCTGAACTGAGTCATCTGCCTCCAGACCAATGGTTTTGCCTCCTTTTCTTATAAATCCTTCACTGATTTCATCAGATTAAACTCTCTAAATCAAAGCTAGAATCCTGTCAATTTTTTTTTCACAATGTTCCTAAGGCTCCCCATTCCCTACAAAAGATGAGGGCAGAGGCGGTGAAGGGAGCCCTGTTTCTGAGTCCTTAGCCTGGGCTCAAAGACTTCCACTGTCTTTAATCTACCTTTTCAGACTCATCTCCAATGTGCAAATCCATAATGCAGAAGTAGATTGCAAACTGCAAAGATCTTTACAACTGGGAGTGGTTCCATTTTTAGAATAAGTCTATGAAATTATCCTTATTAGTATGTTTCAGTTACCCTAAGCCTTTATTTAGTCAAGCTACTAAATAGTAGAAACGAGGTTTGGATCTTCTACCTTCAGAGCCCATCCTGCATCCCCTAAATCTTATTTGTCCTTCAGATTGCATGATTAGCCACTTTTTGAATGTTTTATTTTCCTTTCTCTGAATACAGGCCTGTGTCTATTTCTGTTCAGAGGAGAATCATTGTCTTTCCCTCTATTTGCATATATTTATCATCTACCGAGACCTTGATCAAATCTCTCTGTTACTTTCAGTTAGAAATGCCCTCTCTCTGTTCTGTGTAAGTTATTGTTGTGCTTTTCTTATAGCATTTTCTACTTACTGCAATTTTTTTAAAATTACTCCTGTTCTAACTATTTCTCTCATTCATTTATAAGCTCTTCCTGGGGCAGTCATACTTTGGTTCGTCTTCACAGACACTTTCTCTGGCTCAATGCACTGTGCATAGTGAATGTGATATAAAAGAGGAGGGGGGATTCCTCCACCCACCTTGCCTTTTTTTTTCTGGAAAGGTAGTGAAGTGGTGTACTGAGAGCATAGGCCCATCATAGGTTATGAAGGTCATGTAGACACAGTTTAAGATTCTGACCTAGCCCATGCTGCTCTACCCATTGGCTTTGTATTTTAAAACCTAAGAATTGCAAAGCATCCAAATCTCACTTTAGCTACACACGTTGAGGACAGGTAGATTCATTTAGTATAAAATAACTTTTCTTAGAATTAAGTCTGTTTCTCTTTAAATCTATTAACATCATTTGTCTTGGTCTCCACTACCACAGAGCACCTGGCTGATATTCCTGTCTCTAAAGCAATGGACTGTATGTTGATAAAGTACATTTTTGTGTACTGTGGGCATTTTGGAAATAGCTCTTGGATCAAACGAAATGAGTTCCAGTATAAATAAAAAACCTAAGACATTGCAGACGGCACTTGGCAAAATATTGGTGTGATGGTTAGAAAGACGCAGTGTGATCCTCTGCAATTGAAGTTTTGTGTTGAGTGCAGGGTCCAATAATATGAGTTGCATCTTGGAACTTGCATGTTCAGTGAAATCTGTATTAAATCTAAATATAAGCTTTGTTACTCTAGTGAAATTTCAAAAAAAAAAAAAGATAAAATACAAACTATAACTAGATTGGTAGTTTGAGTCACATTTAACTCTCAAAATAACTGTTTAATATGTAGTTTCTATTCTAATCAAGGTGAGAAGTGAAAGAATATTCACTTTATGTCTGTTGCCTTGCTGTGAACATTATTTCAAATACACTGAAACATGACTTACTTTATTTATTTTAAAACCTCTGGCACATTTTATGGTTTGATCCATTTTCTAACACTTTCAAAGCTGTAGTTCATTAAATTACACTTGTTTCATATAAGCCATCCTGAATACCTACTGTTAACCTATAAAGATTGGGGGTACAAGGATTTACTTTCAATACATTCTACTTCCTTCATTCAGATCAATGCAGGCAGCCTCCTAAAGAGCTATCATGTTTGATCACTGTAGGGAAAGCTTCGGATTCTAGTAAGTTAGGTAGAGAAGTTAGTAAGAGAGGTAGAGAATGACCTTAAGCTCTATCTGCAGCATGAGCAGTTGACCAGGGGTTCCAATATCAACGGTAGGTTCTAATAGTACGACCTTTTGTTTGTTTGTTTTTGTAGAGTCTTTTATTTTTTTTTAATTTTTTTTAACGTTTATTTATTTTTGAGACAGAGAGAGACAGAGCATGAACGGGGGAGGGGCAGAGAGAGAGGGAGACACAGAATCAGAAGCTCTGAGCCATCAGCCCAGAGCCCGACGCGGGGCTCGAACTCACGGACCGTGAGATCGTGACCTGAGCTGAAGTCGGACGCTTAACCCACTGAGCCACCCAGGCGCCCCTTGTAGAGTCTTTTAAATGTTTATTTATTTTTGAGAGACAGAGCATGAGCAGGGGAGGAGTAGAGAGGGAGACACAGAATCTGAAGCAGGCTCCAGACTCTGAGCTGTCCGCACAGAGCCTGACATGGAGCTTAAACTCAAAGACTGTGAGATCATGACCTGAGACAAAGTTGGACACTCAACCGACTGAGTCCCCAGGAACCGCTAGCGTGACCTTTTCTAAAACGCTCTTCACCTGAGTGAGGTGAGTGAGAATTGCTAGGTGAAATTTGGCTGTCATTGATTTGGTGATAGCTCAGTGCTAAATAATCACACAATCTTCAAGTCATAAGTGACAAAGGCCTCCGAGGTTATCTCCTCATTGGAATGGAGGTACTGGCTTTGGCTCACAAGGGACCCACAATGCAGCTCCAGTGGCATCAAAAAAAAGAACTGGAACAACAACTCCAACTATTTTATATGTTTATTTACAGTGCAAGTCAACTTTTTTGTACTGTCACACATTGGCCCAAGTTTCACCCTCTTGAACTATTCAGAAGATACAGAATCCTAGTTTTACACAGCAGATCTTTAAATAATTGACAGAAGTTATTATTGCCCTGCAGGGAAGGGGAACATCTTTCAGACTCAACATCACTACACTTGGACACGAAATGACAGACACATTCATCAAATGACATATTTCCAGATGTCTTACTATTCTGGTCATTTCCTTTTGGATGCACTCCAATTTGTCAAAGTCTCCTTTTAAGATATGTTGAACATCCTATGACATTTCTGAGGCTTCCAGCAGAATGGGACACCCTGAGAATAACAGTAAATTTTTCTCGTTTGTGAAAAATAATGAGGTCTAAAATTAAATAAAATTTCCACTTCTCAAAACTGGACACAGAAAGAACCAACCATGAGAATATTCATGGATCAAAAATTCAACACTAAGCTTAGTGGTGTTGTGGAGTCGTTTCTGAGAAAACATGGGCTATGGTCTGCAACCATGGGCAACACTTGAATGCACTGTCTGCATTGTTTGCTCTATCTCCAAAATATTGACCTCTCTGTGAGAAAAGATGTCAGTCAGAAAAAGGACTTGAGTCATGACTCTCTCCTTAGCCAGTAGCCTGAGTGACCTTGGTTAAGTCACCAACCTCTGTGCTCATCAGTTACTTTATTATTGTGATGGTAATTTTATGTGTCAATGTGACTAGACATGATGTGTCCAGATGCTTGGCTAAAATTATTTCTGAGTTGACTGTGAGGGTATTTCTGGTGAAATTAGCATTTGAACAGTAAAGCAGTTTGCTCTCCCCAATATGAATGGATATCATCCAATCTGTTGAAGCCCTGAATAGAACAAAAAGTTGGAGGAAGGAAGATTTCAACCCCTCCTGCCTAATTGCTTGAGAAAAAACATCATTGATCTTTTCCTGCCTGAGGTGTTCCTGGTTCTCAGGCCTTCAGGAGCTATACCAAATTATACCACTGGCCTTCCTTGGGCTCCAGCTTGCAGAAAAGCAGATCTTGGTACATCCAGCCTCCACAACTAGGTGAACCGATACCTTATAATAAATCTCTTCTTATACATGTACTATTCTTACATATAATAAATGTTATATGTTATCTGTAATATATATATTAATGTTTATTTTATTTTATTATTTTGAAGAAAGAGTGCACACATAGCAGGGGTGGGGTAGAAAGAGAGGGTGAGAGAGAATCCCAAGCAGGCTCCACACTGTCAGCGCACAGCATGATGTCGGGCTCAAACCCATGAACTGTGAGGTCATGACTGGAGCCAAAATCAAGAGTTGGACACTTAACTGACTGAGTCACCCAGATGCCTCTATAATAATAATAATATTATATATATATATATATATATATATATATATAGTACATTTATTTATTTATTTATTTATTTTACATATATCACCTATTGGTTCTGTTTCTCTAAAGAATCCTAATACAATCACTAAATCAAAGTTTTGCCTGGATGATCTCTAAGATCACATGTAAACTATATTTAACCTGGTAGGAGATTTCAATTTTTCAAAACTTTTTGTTAGTCAGGAGTCCTGTCTTTGATTTTAATATAAGCCCAGATTTAAATCATTTTTTATCTTCAGTGAAATCTGAGAAAATGCTTCACCAGCTCCCATAGTCTTGCTTTTCACTTCTTTATTTTATTTGCTTACCCAGCAACTTACTTTTGTGCATTCTGTGAGCACAGCACAGTGCTTGGCAATATGGATGATACAATATATATATATATCATGGCAGCTCTTTCCCTTGAAGAACTCAAGCCTAGTTAGGTAGACAAGATGCTAGATTTCAATGTAAAATATGAGTGTAAAAATATGAGTTATCAGATAATGATGACAATGGATGATAATGGAATTCACAGGTAGAAAAGATCAGCATGGCCTAATAAGATGGAAAATACTTGTGAAGGAGATGGAAGGAAATAGGGCAGCTGATGACATAGAATTTTGATAGCTGGGAGAAGGGAATATTTACATGCTTGCCAGAGTGATCAAGCATTTAGATAAAGAGTTCTCGGTTGTTCTGGAAACTATGCAGTGGCTGCATGTAACAGGCCTGAAACATGTAATCACTGGTGAGAATCCAAACATAAACACAGGATTTCAGCAGCCCCTCATACACACAACGTCCCACTCTGCTCAGCTAAAACAGTACCACAAGCAATCAGAAGGTTTTACAACCCCTCTGGGCCTGGGCAGCATTGTAAGTGCACATATTAGGAGACTTGAGAACAGAAGGGGACCTGGTATCTACTTCTGGGGTCTGGTATATATTCAGAGATATATATTTGAAAAAACAAATAAATTTGCTCTCAACTAGCACTGGAGGGAACGACTCTAAAAGTTCTGCTATTGCCAAATCATTGTTCTTAGCACCTCAACTAACTGGTATGGCCCAGGTTTCATGGTTTTAATTACAGGAAAAAGTGACACAACTCTTAATGACTAACTTTTGTGGCAGGAACAAAGGCATGAGCCTTCAGAATCATTTCCAGTGTGTCTGGAAAGACATCAATTTGAGAGGGCTGAGAAGGGCTGAGGATATCCTTCTGATATCTGAGTAAGAATCCCACAGAACTGAACTGTTGGGTCCCACTGCTAACCTCTTCCAACAATCTACTTAAGGGAACCTCTGGCTGCTGATGAATCCAATCATGTTCTTGAAGAAAACAGACCCTGTGGTGACAAGTAAAAGATTTTGTGCACTCATTTCTTACACTCAAGTGAAGTATATGTAGACCCATCATCGGAAACAGAGTGTCTGGCAACTGGTGTGCCCCAAATGGCTGATGCAATGTAATAGTGCTCAGTAAATATTTACTGAGTAATTGAGTCTGATAGAAACTAGAGTTGCTTTGTGTCACTTGGAGAAAAGATATGTTTATTACAATCAAAAGATTATCTTTAGAAATTTCCTCTGACTCCTCCTCCTTAAAGGAAAATACATATACATACGTTGGCATGAATGTGTCTGCTCATGTTTGCATGTGTGTGTGTATTGCTTTCTGTTGCTTACATTTCTGTTTTCAAAGTGTATTCCTTCATGCACACAAAAGATTTTCTCATATTCAGCAGTGCACTGGTGATAATAGGCCTCCAACCAAATACTCCTTTAATATCATAAAAACATCTTCAGTTGACTCTTCTTTAACTCATGAAATACAATCCTAAGCTCCAAGGAACAAAACACTAAATAGAATTAAAAAAAAAAGAATAATATAAAATCATAGTCTGTGGGCAGGAGATAGAACTTGTAGTCATCCCCTGAGGAGTTGAAACATAGAGCTAGAATCCCTTTTGTAATACTTCAGTATACTCCTATTAAGGGCACTGATTTAGTTGAGACAAATGGAGAAACCATTAACATGCTCAGTGCCAGGTGGGGAAGGCAGGGCAGTTCCAGAGGAATGAGGCTTCAAGTCAGTGTACTAGGAAGGTATAGGGTGACAAATGTCAGCAATATATATAGCAAACTACAGAAATAAGAAGCCAGGTTCTGCTTTGGCTGGAAGAAAACCCGAGGTTAAAATTGGTCACTAATCTAACAGATAATATTTTGGAGACAGACACTGGTCCCTTTGGTGCAGCAACTAGCTTAGTGTCATCCTCTGTGCTTTACTTCTAGCAGGCTCTCGCCTAAGACTCCACACAACATTGGCATCCATGATAAATACCCTGTTGAAATGTATCTCTCCCCACTGTAACTGAGGGAGCACATTATAGAACAAGTTCGTGTTTCCCATGTTTACCTATCAGATATTTCTAGAATGCAGGTAACATGGTCCAACATTAAGTCAATCTTATTTGAATGAGCCTGACATTATTTTAGAAACCACTAAATAGGGTTTGGGTCATATGCATGATAACTCTTACACCAAAACTTTTAAGGAAATTTGCCTAAAAATATTTGAAAGCCAGTGGCTCCTGGGCAGCTCAGTCAGTTAAGCTTTTGACTCTTGACTTAAGCTCAGGTCATGATCTCATGGTTTGTGAGATTGAACCCTGCATCGGGCTCATGATGATGGCACAGAGGTTGCCTGTGATTCTCTCCCTCTCCCTCTCTCTCTGTTCCTCCCCTACTCGTGCTCTCTTTCTTTCTCAAAATAAATAAATAAACATTTATTAAAAAAAACTTGAAAGCCAAACGTATGAGAGCTAATTCAATATAATCAATCCTCCCATGAAATATCCTCTGCTTCTTCTCAATTCACATAAAATGTGTGGGAAATATCAAATTGCCCAGTGGAAGACTGAGTAAAGTATACACAAATATCCCTAATAGGCCCACAAGAAAGACTAATATAAACAGCAGCATAAATCTTCATCTTTTCTGTACTGTGACAACTCAGGCTGGAAATGCAGTTAGCTGCATTCAGACTTGGCCCTAATTTATTGCTGATGTGGCATAAATGTTAAATACAGCTGCTGCAGCCATTAACCCAAACTCCTTAATTAAAGAGGGAAATTATGCAATATTTTTTCTGCTTAATTTACCAAGGTATTCACAGTCAATACAGGTTTGTTATTTAAATGATGAGACTTCTCGGTTGTTTATATGACCCACAGCATATAGATTACAAAACAAAACAACCTAGAAAAAGAATTAACTGTTATTCCTACTCAAAAGACTCTGAAGTATACTCAAATGCATGCTCTGATACTTATGCTCTTAAGCATGGCCCTTCAGACATCTATTTTGCATATATGTACATTTTCTCCCTTAGCAATCCAAATGATAGTCATTTCACTAGGATGTAACTTGTTTCCACCATTCCCAGTGGGATGGTTTTGAGTAGTGAAAAGCTACATGAGACATAATGATAGGAATTATAGATACTAAAGTATCAGTACAGATTCTTAACATTGTTGTGTTTTTTAAAATTTGACAAATATTTGGGAGTGCTTCTAGAACCCTGAAAAGACTTCAAGAAGAGAACTGAAAGATATGCAATGATATCTAGGATTTCTGGGGAAAAGCTTTGTTTGGTAAAAGAAGTCTCCCTTTCAAAGTCTTGGTGTTCAAGGTCCATGTGAAGACAGGGAATCCCTGAGTTAAATTTGCTATAACTAGCCCATTTTCAAAAACTAAAAGTATAAATAAAGTGAGGCATATTTTAAAATCTTAGTTTAAGGGACGGACTATGGACAAAAATTTAGAATTATTTTAAGCACATATTTTATTCCTTACCCTGCCTTACATCATCTTTGATGGCACTTATCACAAATATTGGGCTAGATGGGCAAATAATGAGACCTATGATGGCAGCTCCTGTTGCTTTATTATCCTAATTGCACTCCTTAGTTTCCAAGAAACTTGGGTTTCAAGTACTCTAAGTCAAGGTACATAAATGGGCAAAGTTACTAAATACTTTAGCAAAGGGACACTCCCCTGATGAACTAAAATTGATCACTTACTGGGGCGCCTGGGTGGCTCAGTGGGTTGGGCAACCGACTTCACTCAGGTCATGATCTCACAGCTCATGAGTTCAAGCCCTGCATTGGGCTCTGTGCTGACAGCTCAGAGCCTAGAACCTGCTTCAGATTCTGGGTCTCCCTCTCTCTCTACCCCTTCCCCACTCATGTTCTATCTCTCTCCTTCAAGAGTAAATAAACATTAAAAAAATTATAAAACTGATCACTTGCTAATTAAGTCATATTGTAAACTTGTTCAACTCCTTAGCAGAATCATCCAAAGTGATAGATCCTAAGATAGTTAAGGCAGCACAATATAGTTTAATGGTTAAAACACTTGCTCCAGACCTTCAGTTAAGATTTTAGCACCACTGAAAGAGGGCTCTGCCCCGTTGTGATCTCAAAATTTAGCCAGGTTCTTCTTTCCAGCTTTGTCTCTTGGCTCAGGCTGAAGACCCTAAGGGCAAAACATCACCTAAAGGGAACTGAAACTACCCCCTCAAGCAACATGGACTGCCCTGAGCCAGCAGGATCCCACCACTGCCTGCAACTGACTCCAAGGCAATGATTGATTTGACCTTCACTGCCCACCTGCACATACCCAGCCACTTTTGCCTGACATTTTTCTGATATGAACCTGGAAGCATTTTCAGCATTTTGGGGAACAGTCTTTGAGATGCTAGTCCACTGTCTTCCTTCAGTTGGCCCCACTGAAATAAATTCCTTCCTTTTTTCCCCACCACTCATTTCTCTGCCTTTGGATTTTATCAGCAGCACGAGGCAGAACCCGGTCTGTTTGGGACCCCTGGAGTCAGGCGCTCTTACACTGCTGCACACCGGCTACACCACTCTTACTTAACTGGTTATGTATGGAGCAAGTATTTGACATATCTAAGCCAACATTCGTCACCTGCAAAGTGTTGCAAAGCAACAGCAACCACTTCAGACAGTTGCGAGAATCAAAGGAGGTGTTACACATAATGAGTAACCTACAAAGTTAGTTATTTGCACTTTTATAAATATGTTTTATTAGTAGTATCCCAGGTGTAAAACCTAGGCATCTCTCGGTGCCTAAATCTAAAGATTTCTCTAGAAAGAATTGATCAGGGGTAATTTACCACATGGCAATCATAGTTATACCAAATTAAAGCCACACATTAAATTAATAATACTGAGTTAATAATACTATTTTCCATCATTAAATTGTCTCCTGGTATATCAGGGCTGATAAAAATTGTTCTATATATGTTTGACCAACCAACACATGCCATATATTTTACCTCATGTTCTGCGATTTACAAAATGTTTCGAAATAAGTGATTGTGTTTTTGAAGGGGGGGAGCAAAATATACCACTCCAAATTATGCTTCTCTGGCATATTGATTATTTTGGGTTGATTATTATTGAGAGATAGCAGACACAGGAGAAATTCTGAAAAATGAGTAGAAGTCATCATTTTGTAAGAGACATTTACATTTATAAGGGAAACCTCCATTTGCAAGAGTCTCTCTCTCTGAACCAGGAAGAGGAGGATGGTTCCAAATCTCTAGAAAGTGTCATCAATGGAAAAGGCAAAAACAAATCTGCATAACAACCACACCCTTATTTACTGGGTTTTGTCTGAATACTTGCAGTAACTGGCTGCCCCTTCCTCTACACACGCGTGCGCGCACACACACGCAGACACACACACCATCTTCTTTTGTCTTTAGCTGGAGATGGTATTTAAGGTGATGTTGTAGCCAATTTCTGGGAGTTACTCAGTTTTCCTGGGTATGCATACAGAATGCATACATGTTATTAAATTTCTGTTTTTCTTCTGTCAATCTGTCTTTTATGATGCGGAAGGAGAGGACATGGGGACTTCTCAGTCAAGAATATAGAAGGGTAGAGGGAAAGCTAGGTTTCCTTTCCTTCCCTACACTTTAAAAAATTTTTTTAACATTAATTCATTTAAAAAATTTTTTTTATGTTTATTTATTTTTGAAAGAGAGGGAGAGACAGAGCATGAGCAGGGGAGGGGAAGAGAGAGAGGGAGACACAGAATCTGAAGCAGGCTCCAGGCTCTGAGCTGTCAGCACAGAGCCTGACGCGGAACTCGAACTCACGAACCGCAAGATCATGACCTGAGCCGAAGTTGGACGCTCAGCCAACTGAGCCACCCAGGCGCCCCAAACATTAATTCATTTTTGAGAGACACGGAGAGACAGAGTGTAAATGGGGAAAGGGCGAGAGAGAGGGAGACAGGATCTGAAGCAGAATCCAGGCTCTAAGCTGTCAGCACAGAGCCTGAAAGTGGGGCTCAAACTCAGGAACCATGAGATCATGACTTCAACCAAAGTTGGATGTTTCACCTACTGAGCCACCCAGGCACCCCTCTTTCCCTACATTTTAATTTGTTTAGCCAGTGATTATTGAGACCTAGACTTTGAGGAAGCCAGGAATGCAAAGATATAGAAAGTATCACCCCTGTCCTCAAAAAACCTTATATTCTAAAGATGTATGTATAGTAGAAGAGAGAAGTTCTCACTATAATTGCCCACCCTCCACCACCAGTTTTTAGAATATTTATTGGGCAATATTTATGACCATAATGGTCATATGGTCATAATGACTATGACCATCATGCTTTAAGGTATTATATTTGGAGGGCAGGTAGCTTTTTTCTATAATCACTTCTTCCTTTTAATATTGTAGGTAAGCTGATGAAGGGCCTGCTCTTTGAAGGAAGGCCTGACTTTGCTGTATCTGTTCTTATATTTTGCTTATATTATTGTACGTAAAAAGAGTTTCTTCTTTTAAGTACATTGATTAGTTGATAAGCCTGAGGTTTAAGGAGGTAAGGAAAGGGGAACAGGTCTTGTGCATTTAAGAAAGCAAGCTTGGTATTCTAACCGGCAAATCAATATTTATAGAAACAGATATAGTTCTTTCCTCAAAGGTTAAGAAATGAATATGCATTGCAATAAATAAAAATCATCAGCAAATAAAAAATAATTTGCATTTATGTAGTTTTTCAAACATTCAGCTTAGTTTTAATAGAGATTTTAGTTTTCCCATATATATTTCAATAACTTATAGAACATTTAAGCAAATTATGTAACATTAGTAGTAAGAAGTACTAACATCTAAAGGGTTTTTGAGCAAACACAATGGACTTTTGGGAAGCAGAAACACTTGTATGTGTTAAAGAGTGACTTCTGGCTTAGACTGACTATGCCCCTGGGAATCCGTAAGTGTGTTTTATATATGAAACAAACAATTTGACTATTCTGGTGAGTATTTTAAGGGTCTATCGAGTCATCTCCTAAGAAAGTTTCTCTTGTGTCTGTACCCAAAAATGATAATAACATGAATTTTTTTCCATTTAACTTTGTTCTTTGTTCAGCTCGTTGAAAAATTTCAAGAAAAGGATAATTGGCCCATTATTCTTGGATTAACCAAATCCTTCCCACACTCCTAATATTCACAAATAAGGCAAGAAAATGAATAAAAGTAAAATCAGTGAGCAAGAAAGTACTGAATTCAGTCTTGTCATCAAAGCAGCCAGCAAAGTTCCAGAGGGGCACACAGGTGTATGGTATGTGCTGCTTTCAATCCCATCCCAATAAGATGGTTAAAGATGCCACATAGTGAACAGACCCAAGGGAACAAGCTATACTTACAACCCACTATAACCTGATGGGGAGACAAGCTTATATTATAAGAATTTAACAGAAGAAAACAACACTTAGGCTTAGAGTGATTGAGTCAATGGTTCCAAAATGTAGTCCATCAGCTGCTT
This sequence comes from Panthera tigris, assembly GCF_018350195.1. NCBI lineage: Eukaryota > Metazoa > Chordata > Mammalia > Carnivora > Felidae > Panthera > Panthera tigris. Next base: position 51,249,774 of record NC_056672.1, read on the forward strand.
CTTACGCGTGGTGCAAAAATCAGTTCAAGGGTTTGTTAAAAAGCAAATTTTCCAGTCTCTACTCCAAGAGAGTCCAAGATGCACAAATTCTTAATGTGCATTCTAAAAGCTCCCCAGGTAAATCTGATTAGAATTAGGTTTCTGAGCAACTGGGTTAAGCATTTTGCCCAAAGAATATCCAGTGAGTGATGAGGGCAGAACCACAAGCCACTTTTCTCACTGCTGCTTTTGTCATTAAGAGATTATCTAAAGATAACTTGGAATTGATTCACTCTATTTATATATAAGACAATTAATACACACAAAATATATTATTGGACTAAGTGAAGAATCCCAATCTATGGCCAACAAAAAACCTCTATCTTAAAGATCTACACCTTGAGAGTGTTGGTAAAGGTAGGGAGAAATGACGTTCTCATGCTAACCTGTGCTTGTATAAATTAGTTCTACTTTTCTAAAGGATCGTTTCAGGATCTACCAAAGCTACGAGGTTATTGCTCATAACCTGTAATTTGATAATTCGACTTCTACAGATATGCCTCTCCTATATATTTAAAGATGTATGTAAAAGAACTGATGTTAAATTTTTTTGTGACTGTAGAACTCTGAGAAAAAATACAAATCCATCTAAACAGAAACAATGCATATAGCATGATTTCTTTTGTGATATGAATGGTTGTACATGCATTGAAAATTCCTTAAAAATCCATAAAAAGTTCTTAACAGTGGTGAATTTTGAGGGTGACAGATGGGGTATTGGAATATGTACTAGTTTCTTGTTGCCAGTGTGACAAATTACCACAGACTTGGTGGCTTAAAACAATGCTTTTTTATTCTCTCTCTATATTATATATATATTTCTCTCTCTCTCTCTCTCTCTCTCTCTCTCTATATATATATATATATATATATATATACCACATTTTCTTTATCCATTCATCAGTTGATGCACATTTGGGCTCTTTCTATAATTTGGCTGTTGTTAATAGCACTGCTATAAACATTGGGGTACATTTGCCCCTATGAATCAGCACTACTATATCCTCCGGATAAATTCCTAGTACTGCTATTGCTGGATCATAGGTAATTCTATTTTTAATCTTTTGAGGAACCTCCACACTGTTTTCCAGAGTGACTGCACCAGTTTGCAATCCCAACAGTGCAAGGGAGTTCCCCTTTCTCCACATCCTCTCCAACATCTGTTGTTTCCTGAATTGCTAATTTTAGCCACTCTGACTGGTATCAGGTGGTATCGCAATGTGGTTTTGATTTGTATTTCCCTGACTATGAGTGATGTTGAACATCCTTTCATGTGTCTGTTAGCCATCTGGATGTCTTCTTTGGAAAAGTGTATATTCATGTCTTCTGCCCATGTCTTCACTGAATTATTTGTTTTTCAGATGTTGAGTTTGGTAAATTCCTTATCAATTTTTTATACTAACCCTTTATCTGATATGTCATCTGAAAATATCTTCTCCCATTCTGTTGGTTGCCTTTTAGTTTTGTTGATTGTTTCCTTTGCTGTGCAGAAAATTTTATCTTGATGAGCTCCCAATAGTTTATTTTTGCTTTTATTTCCCTTGCCTTTGGAGACATGTGAAGTAAGAAGTTGCTGAAGCCAAGGTCAAAGAGGTTGTTGCCTGTTCTCTCCTCTAGGATTTTGATGGCTTCCTGTCTCATATTTACATCTTTTATCTATTTTTAATTTATTTTTGTGTATGGTGTGAGAGAGTGGTCCAGTTTCATTCTTCTGCATGCTGCTATCCAGTTCTTCCAGCACCCTTTCCTAAAGGGACTTTTTTCCACTGGATACTCCTCCCTGCTCTGTTGAAGATTAGTTGGCCATATATTTGTGGGTCCATTTCTGGGTTTTCTATTCTATTCCATTGGTCTATATGACTGTTTTTGTGCCAATACCATACTATCTTCATGATTACAGCTTTGTAGTATAGGCTAACATCTGGGATTGGGATGCCTCCAACTTTGGTTTTCTTTTTCAACACTACTTTGGCTATTTGGAGTCTTTTGTGGTTCCATACAAATTTTAGGATTGTTTGTTCTAGCTCTGAGAAGAAGGCTGTTGCTAGTTAGATTGGGATTGCATTTAATGTGTATATTTCTTTGGGTAGTATCGACATTTTAACAATATGTGTTCTTCCAATCCATGAGCATGGAATATTTTTCCATTCTTTGTGTCTTCTGCAATTTCTTTCATAAGATTTTCATAGTTTTAAGCATACAGACCTTTTACCTCTTTGGTTATGTTTATTCCTAGGTATTTAATGGTTCTTGGTTCAATTGTAAATGGGATTGATTCCTTGATGTCTCTTTCTGTTGCTTCATTATTGGTGTATAGAAATGCAACCGATTTCTGTACGTTGATTTTATATCCTGCGACTTTGCTGAATTCATGTAACAGTTCCATCAGGTTTTGGGTGGAGTCTTTTGGGTTTTTTGTGTACAGTATCATGTCATCTGTGACAAGTGACAGTTGGACTTCCTCTTTGTCAACTTGGATGCCTTATTTTTCATTTTGTTGTCTGATTGCTGAGGCTAGGACTTCCAACACTATGCTATACAACAGTGGTGAGAATGGACTTCCTGTCATGTTCCTGACCTTAGGGGAAAGCTCTCACTTTTCCCTATTGAGGATGATATTATCTGTGGGCCTTTCATATATGGCTTTTAAAATCTTAAGTTATGTTCCTTCTATACTGACTTTCCTGAGGGTTTTTATTAAGAAAGAATGCTGTATTATGTCAAATGCTTTTTCTTCATCTATTGACAGGATCATATGGTTCTTATCCTTTCTTCTATTAATGTGATGTATCATGTTGATTGATTTGCAAATACTGAACCAGCCCTGTTGCCCAGGAATGAATCCCACTTGATCATGGTGAATAATTCTTTTAATGTATTGTTAGATCCAGTTGGCTAGTATCTGGTTGAGAATTTTTGCATCTATGTTCATCAAGGATACTGGCCTCCAATTTTCCTTTAATGGGGTATTTGTATGGCTTGGGAATCAAGGTAATGGTGGCTTCATAGAATGAGTCTGGAAGCTTTACTTCCATTCCTATTTCTTGTTACAATTTAAGAATAGATTATTAACTCTGCTTTAAATGGCTGGTAAAATTCCCCTGGGAAGTCATCTGGCCCAAGACTCTTATTTGTTGGGAGATTTTTGATAACCAATTAAATTTGTTCACAGGTTATGGGTCTGTTCAAATATTCTATTTCTTCTCTTTTGAGTTTTCGTAGTTTGTGGGTGTCTAGGAATTTGTCCATTTCTTCCAGATTGGCCAGTTTGTTGGCATATCATTTTTCATAATATTCTTTTTTTAAATATTTATTTATTTTATAATTTATTGTCAAACTGGCTAAACATACAGTGTGTAAAGTGTGCTCTTGTTTTTTGGGGGTAGATAATTGTTTGTATTTCTTTGGTGTCGGTTGTGATCTCTCCTCTTTCATGCATGATTTTATCTATTTGGGTCTGCTCTATTTCTTTTTGATTAATCAGCCTAGGAGCCTATCAATTTTGTTTATTTCAGAAAAAACAGCTCTTAGATTCACTGATCTGTTCCACTTTTTTTTGAATCTATATTGTTTATTTCTGCTCTACTCTTTACAATTTATCTTCTTCTGATGGATTTGGGATTTCTTTGCTGCTGTGTTTCTAGTTCCTTTAGGTGTGAGATTAGGTCCTGTATTTGGGACCTTTCTTGCTTCTTGAGATAGGCCTGGATTGCAATGTATTTTTCTTGTAAGATTGCCTTTGCTGCATTTTCTTTAACATCTATGTACTTGGAGGCTTTCCAAATTATTTGTTGTGGTTGATTTCAAGTTTCATAGTGTTGTGATCTGAAAATGTGCACAGTATGATCTCGATCCTTTTACATTTGTTAAGGGCTGTCTGTGAGAGAGACCCTATTTTGGAGAAAGTTTCATGTGTACTCAAGAAAAATGTGTATTCTGCTGTTTTGGATGAAAAATTCTGAATATATCTGTTAAGTCCATCTGGTCCAATGTATCATCCAGAACCATTGTTTCCTTATTGATTTTCTGCCTAGATGATCTGTACATTGTTGTATGTGGAGTATTAAAGTCCCCTACAATCACAGTATTGTCATCTATAAATTTATGTTTGTGATTAATCTATATATTTCTCTGTTTTCAAGTTGGGGCCATAAACATTTACAATTGTTAGCTATTCTTGGTGGATAGATCCTGTAATTATGATATAATGCCCTTTTTCATCTCTTGTTAACAGTCTTTGTTTTAAAATCTAGTTTGTCTGATATAACTACAACTACTCAGGCTGCTTTTTGACATCCAGTAGCATGATATATGGATCTCCATGCCCTCACTTTGAATCTGCAGGTGTCCTCAGGTCTAAAATGAGTTTCATATAGGCAGCATACATATGGATCTCATTTTTTATCCATTCTGATACCCTATGTCTTTTGATTGGGACATTTACTCCATTTACATTCAGAATAATTATTGAAAGATATGGATTTAATGTCATTGTGTCATCTGTAGGTTTCATGCTTGTGGTGGGGTCTCTGGTCCTTTGTAGTCTTTGCAGCATTCCACTCACACAGTGCCCCTTAGGATCTCCTGCAGGGCTATTTTAGTGGTCATGAACTCCTTTAGTTTTTGTTTGTCTGGGAAAGCCTTTATCTCTCCTTCTATTCTGAATGATAGCCTTGCTGGATAAAGGATTCTTGGCTGCATATTTTTCCTCTGCAGCACATTGAATATTTCCTGCCACTCCTTTCTGGCCTACCAAGTTTCAGGCCTGCTATTATGTGTCTACCCTTTTAGGTTAAGACCTGTTTGTCCCTAGCTGCTTTCAGAATTCTCTCTTTATCTTTGTATTTTGCCAGTTTCACTTATATGCCAAGGTGCTAACCTGTTTTTTTTGAAGGGAGTTCTCTGTGCCTCCTGGACTTGAATGTCTGCTTTCTTCCCCAGATTAGGGGAGTCCTCAGCTATAATTTGTTCAAATAAACCTTCTACTCCTTTCTCCTAATTTTCTTCTGGAACTTCTATGATACAGATAGTATTTCATTTCATTGAATCACATAGGTCTCTAATTCTCCTCTTGTGGTCTAGTAATTTCCTTTACCTCTTTTTCTCAGCTTCATCATTATCCATAATTTTATCTTCTGTTTCACCTATTCTCACCTCTGTTTCTTCTATCCTTGCTGTCACTGCATCGAGTTTATTTTGCATCTCATTTACAACATTTTTTAACTCATCATGACTATTTCTTAGGTTCTTGATTTATGCAACAATAGATTTTATACGTACTTCTATGCTTTTTTCAACCCGAGGCATTAGTCTTATGACTATTATTCTAGATTCTTGTTCAGATATATCGTTTATATCTGTTTTGAGCAATTCTCTGGCTGTCATTTCTTCCTGGAATTTCTTTTGAGGAAAATTCTGCCATTTCATCATTTTGGCTAGTTTTCTGTCTTTTACATGTCTTGATAGCTTGTTATGTGTCCTGTGCTTGTGTGTACTACTATATTAAATACGGTTCATACATTGTCCAAGGCGTGGCACTTTAGGAAGTGTTTTTGCAGTGTGTTATGTGCACTTTGTTGTGTCTTTGGCTTCTTTACCTCATTGTTGGTATGGTGGATTGTTTGGACCTTCCACCAGGTGTTCTTTGATTTTTTCATTGAAGTAACCCTGGAAAAACAGAAACAGGACAAGGGAAGAAACCTTACCCCTATAAGGAGAGAATGAAAGGGGAGGGAAAAAAAAGACCAGGCAGAGAATCAGTGAAACTATAAGGCTTAATCCAGAGACAGAGAGAGAGAAAGAGAGAGAGAGGAAAATAAAGGAGATACAAAGAAGGTGCAACAAGAATAGAACAAAAATGCCTGATTAAACAAACAACCAGAATAGAGAAAAAAAGAAAAGAAAGAAAAATATATAATAATGAAATGGTCAAGAATAAAATCAGAAACTATGAGGCTGATTCCAAAGGGGGAAGGAAAAAAAGAGTAGAAAGAAAAAGAAGGGAAAAGAAATGAGAAGGAAAGAAGAGAAAACAATTAAAGACTTAAAAATTAAAAAAAAAATCAGACTAACATACAAAACCACAGGACAGTTGTCTATTCGTGCCTGCAACTAGTGGCCATTCTGATCTGAATGAGAGGCTGTTGGGTTCACTAAGTGTCAGTCTCACTCCAGTAGAGAAGCAGTTGCCAGGCACAGAGGGGAAGGGTTTGGTGTAAGTGTGTCCCACCTCCACTGGGGACAGCTGTCCTGTTCCCAGAAGCCCCACTGTGTTGGTGATGGGGCGGGGGGAATGGCAACACCCTAATCTCTCCTTCTCAGACCAAATGTCTCAAACCATGCTGTTCAGACAGTCCTGACAGAGTAGTGCGGGAGGTCAGCCTGTCCTCCACAGTCTCCTGGACTTCCTAGGCTCTCAGCTGGGATTCAAAACTCCTTGTCTTAAAGGATCCCACTCCACACAGACTTGGTTCTGGGGTAACGCCAGTCCACCCAGGGGACAAAGGGCCTCTGGCTGGCACCTGCAGGATCTTTTGTCCTTGGAGGGGCAATATACCCTCTTCCCACAGTACTCGAGGGAGGGGTCTGTTGTCATCCAGTGTGCCCCTGAGATCGCTACCGTGCCCTAGGGCTCCCTCACCTCCAGGTGTGCACACACACGGCCAGCTCTGGTCCAGAGAAAGTTGCACAACCCTGAAAACTCCGATCTTTAGCTCTAAGGCTGTAGAAATGGCTTTCTCCATATTTTTTGTTCCCCAGTCCATGATCCAGAGAGGTTTTTTCTCTTGTTCAAACACAAAACCACACTTTGACAGACTCTCTTCTCTTCCTTTTGTCTCTCCACATAAGGGGTCCCCTCCACCATGCCTACACTGCCCATTTTATCTCCTCCAATCTGCATACATGCACCTCTGTCCTGCCAAGCTGTCTTTTTCCAACTGTAGAGATTTTTATGTCCCTCCACAGCCTGTATTCCTGGGTATTCCAAGCGTTCTGTCTCAATACAGCTGTGTTTGAGGGATGAGGGAAATTCTGGTCCTGCTACTTCTATGCCATCTTGACTCCTCTCCAATTATGCATTCTTAAATTATTTGACATATTTAGTTTAACCATGTTTACATATTAACTTTAAAATGAAATGAAATCTGGTTAAACCTTAGAAATCAAATTAAAAACTTGTGCAATTCTTAGGCAACTGTGATACATCTAAACCAGCTAGAAGAATAATAATTCATTTTTAAGGTATGATTTATTTTACTCTACTTTGTTCCAAAGGACATTTAGGCAGTTTATAGAACAGGCACCTGCAGTGCAATAGATTAAATAAAACTAAAATCTAAGTGGGGGTTAGAACTATAAAAATAAGGGGCACATGGGTGGCTTAATCAGTTGAGCATCTGACTTTGGCTCAGGTCATGATTTCACATTTTGTGAGTTCAAGACCCACATCAGGCTCACTGCTGTCAGCACAGAGCCCACTTCAGATACTCGGTCCCCCTCTCTCTTTGCCCTTCCCCACTTGCACTGTCTCTCTCAAAAATAAATAAAACATTTTAATAATAAAAAAAGAACTATAATAATAAGAGAAAGGGATTACTGCCATACCATGAGTTAAAATTACTTACTTTGATTAGGCATAAATCTTGGCTTTGTGTTCCTAAAAGCTAAAGCAAAGAGGGGAAACTGGAGAGAAAAGGTCACTCCTTATTGTTGGCACATGAGCAAATATATCAATCACTAGGAGGATATTGATTTTTCTGGTGCTAAGTCCAATGGAAAATTTCTCATGTACATCATGATACTGAGGCCAATTAGCGATGTTGTAAATAATATCTTTGAAAACAACTTTACATCAGTTTTCAAAGTTTCAGTTTCAGCCCCCTCTGCTATGACTTTGGTGAAAACCAGTATGGACAAGAATTTCCTACACAGAGCTAAATTCCATTAGGTGTTATGTATGTCCCTTGCACGTGACAATGAGAATAAGTGGGATAAGGGAACAATATCTGATCAATCTGCCTGAACTATCCAATCCCCCAGTTCTTGTGCCTTGAGGGAAGCCTATGCCAAACAAATAAAGTATTAACAGCAACATACAGCATTAACTCATATGCTGAGAACTTGAAAGCTTTCTGCTAGCCTAAAGCACAGTTTTAAAAAGAATCCAAAATTACTGCAAAGTCAGGGTATCATATAAATGCTGTCACAGTTGTAATGAAGGATATGCTATTGGCAATCTGGAGATGCATAACGTAGCTTCAGGTTACAATAAAACACCATACACTCCTGTCAAGCCCAATTTTGTTGTTTTCTTTAAAAGTAAAGCTTTGAAAATAATTTTGGGCCTCTTCCAAAGTTCTATTAATTCCTGACAGCTGTTAATTATTCCCTCCATTGGAGAAGATGCATGGAATGGTGTGAACTAATCATCAATAAACAAAGTCTCTGAATTCTAAGCAGCACCTAGAGGGACTGTTAAATGTTGCTACCACATAGAACATTTGGAAAGGTCCTCCACCTGACCTGGAGAAAAAAAAAGAAAATATGTGCTAAACTTCAAAGGACCCCTAAGAGAAACAAGTGCTGGATAACCTCAACATTGAATAATTATCCTAAAAATAATTGTAGCTTTCCTGGTTTTGTGAATTTACAAAAGTATTAACCCACTGTATTGGTCTACTTACAAATACTAGAAAACCCAAATAACTCATCCGAGAGGGCTGATTGTGATGCTTTAATTCCTGAGCTGGTTGTGATGCTCAAAGATGTATGTCTTTCAGGATACAACAATCCCCTGTCTTCCTGATCCATAGTCTTTCGTTTGTATCTTTGTTATAAAGTATCTCCAGGCAACGATTTGCATTTTTAAATAGTCAGAGGGAATTATCAAAGGAAAAAGGACAAAGGACTTCTATTTATGAAGTCCTTTTTATTCTGGAAAAAATCCCCTTGTTCGTATTTCCACCTACATTTCTTTCAACAGAATGCAACACATGGCCCACTTTCGTTGTCAGAGGATCCAGGGAAGGAAGTATTTATAGTTGGCACATTACTTCCAAAACAAATACTGGGGTTCTGTTAGTAAAGAAGACAAGTGTGGATGGATATTCGGTAGCCATCCAGCTGAGCATTATAGCCATCTAATGAAGATACAGTAATACATTTTTGGTGATATATTGGTAAATGTAGTTATCTATCCTCTACTCCCTCTCCAATACTTCCCTAGCTATTTCAGAGTAAGAAAAGTCAATAATACATATAGTTCATATATGACTTATTTGAAAAAAAAATTACTCAGTCAATAAATACATGACAAAAATCTATTAAATCCTAGAATTATAGATTCACTGAGTATTTGGTTTAGATTGAATATTAATAGATAATTAGGCTAACCTGGTCAATGAGTGTGTAATACATGCAGGATATAAAAGAGCATACAGGTATATAACAATGACTGGATAAAAATAATACTGATCTAGGGTAGAGATTATGGTAAACATTGAAGAATACCCAAAGATCCCAGGACTAACAGTTTTTACTTAAAGACTTCTGGAGTTTTTTGTTTTTTGGTTTGTTTCTGGGTTTTTTTTTTTGTCTTTAAATCTCAGAAAGAAAACTAACCTATATGGAATTAACCTATATCAATAATGTTTGTGTGTACCTTTCACAGAAGGACTTAGGCTCATTCAACCATATCCTGATGAGAAGCTGCTCTCCTCCAACATTTTAGAACTGCTATAATTGTCACCTTCTTTTCTAAGCAATAGACAAGAAATATGAAGGAAGTTGGAAATGCAGAGGAGGAACTGAGAATGTCATTTTGTTGCCTTGGTGTGCAAGACAGATGGCCTGCTTGCTTTCTAAAGCACTGAAGTAGAACATGAAGAATCAGTAAGTAGAAAGATCTCAGTCAGTTCTACCTGAAGATTCTGAATATCACTTTCATCTTATTTTTCAAATGTAGATGAAATATACCTGATAAAGTCCTGGGTGATCATACTTGTTGGGAAAGCCTGCCAGTTAATGATCAAGATGTTTCCTGTGGCTTTTGCTCATAAGCAAATGAGGCAAACTTTTTGTTCCACTGCAATGAATTCAATTAAAATGGCTGGTAACAATGATCTATACTTTATTTTGACATAATGGGTTCAAATCCAGACTTATCATTTACTAGTTGAATGACTTTGGATAAATTACTTAACTTACTAATCCTGGTTTTCTTCAAGTATAAAGTGACGAGGATACATTTCTGAAAAGTAAATGGTAAAACATACATAAAAGTACCTAGCGCACACACAGTACATAGCCAAATTAGATGTTAAACAAATGGCATGCTTTCATCCCATTCTCACTGAAGAGCCACCATGTTACAGATGGGATACTTCTACAGATGCTGGTAAAATGTCTCTCTCCTACAATCCTCCTTCATGAAGCTTTTCTAGATTGATCAGAGAATAGTGGATAACCCTCTATACCCCCACTGGATGCTATAGCTGTACAACCACAGAAGTGACATGAAGTATGTCATTTTCTAGAAACTTCTTTTTGTTGACAGGAAATGAAAATGATCCCAGACTAGAAGGTAAATGGTGAGGGCAGAGACTTTTCTTGGTATTGCTTTTCCTTTTAAGTAGCATTCTCTGTCTCCTATGCTAACCCCTCAGGAGCCATCTCCACCTCTTCCTATTTTCTTCTTACACCATCCTTACTCTTATAGTACCAGGATGAAACCCTGAATGGAGCCACCACATGGTTGTTTTGGATGGAATACTATCATGGTTAGAGCTAAATTTGAGAAGCACAGTTGTGCCTCAAGTAACGTGTGGATTCATGTGAAGATGGGGACCAAGAAAACCCACAACCCACACATCTCATCTTATTACACATTGTGTCTTCCTCTCTATTACTTGAATGCATTCCCCTATAATCACAACCTTTGTTTCTCTACAGAAACCTATGAATGCCCAGATATTTGAGGAAAAACCAACGCTATCAGTTTTATTAGGATCCTCAAGATTAAAGATACCATCATATCCATAAATACAAATTTTAAAACATAGTTTCTGAAGAAAATAAAAATAAATAGCTACTAATTTTTTAAGTGAGATGACTAGATGATTGGAGTCAAATTGAATTGAATTGAAGTCAAATTGGTTGAAAGATTGAGGCAAACCATTGTCTCGGAATGCACTACAATAAAATAAATAAATGAAGAGTAAAACAGAAGGATTAAGAGGCAGAACATTCCAACATTCATTTAATAGAATTTCCAGAGATGTACTGCAGAGGTCATGAGGTGAACATCTTTTATGAAAAATAGAAGACATATAAGATCCCCCAAATGAAAAAAATATATACATTAAGATGACTGCAAATAGAAAGGAAGTCACTGAGGACTGTGCAGAAAAGATAAGAAAAAGAGAAATGTGGCCATATTTCAGAAAGCCAATTACAAGAGAACAAAATCAGGTTATATCCAAAGAAATGAGAATCAGAGTAGTATATGTTATTTTAGAAGTTAATAGTGGAAGATCAAAGATAATAATGCAAGGTCTTAAAAAAATCTTGATCCCATGCCCAGCAAAAGAGTATGTAAATAATAGAGCAAAATTAAAATATGCTCAAATATTCTAGTTACCAACTGAAAACAGTTCCAAAGGATATATTCTAGAAAAATGAAAAATTTCTCCAAAATACACAAAAGTATAAGAATCAAGCAACACTGGTGAGCAAATCTGTCATCACTATACTTGTAGGAAAACATACTTGAAGCATCATACACAAATTGTTAGCAATCAGGAAGTATTTATTTCAACTAAGGATACAGCAGGGGCAGGTGAAAGAGAAAGCATGCTGAGTTCCCTGATTTGTTTGAATGTGGATATAGATGCTAAATAATTCCAGATGCTGGTAGAAAAATAAAACTTTTCAAAGTTTAGCAAAATTTTCAGAATCGCCACCACTAAAGAGTGGAAATAGGATGAATAAATTGTGAACCCATAAAAATAAACAGAGCAAAAACCACTCCGTTAATCCAACAAAGCCCAGTGGAAAAAGAAAAAATTAAAAGGAAGCATAGCGAGAAAAAGAAAATCTAAGCTAAAGGACTAAAAATAAGTCTAGAAATAGTGATCACTGTAAGGTGAATGTGAATTTGTTAAGTTTAAAAGCCAAAGACTATCAATTTGGGAGAGGAAAAGCAAAGCAAAGAAAATCCAACTGTCCACTTATGCAGTGTTTGCAAGCAGCATAACTAAGAAACACACAAACCCATCACACCCTACACATAGTTGATATTCTTAGTAGCTGATACTTGATAAGTTTATTTACCAGAAATTTATAGTTAACAGCCTGTTTTACAATCCATATCTTTTATCTATTTCTCTACAGATTTAGAATGCATGAAAACTGACAGAAGAAAAGCAAATTGCCAATAAACATACAAACTTGTGAGTAAGCCTGGCGATGCAAGTAAAAATGAGATACAAGTTTTCTGGTCAATTGGCAGAAACAGAAAGAGAGAAAGGGGATGGAAGGAAGGAAGGAAGGAAGGAAGGAAGGAAGGAAGGAAGGAAGGAAAGAAGGAAGGAAGGAAAGAAGGAAGGAGAAGGTGAGAGAGGGAAGGAGACAGGGAGGGAGACAGGGAGAGAGCAAGGAAAGGAGACAGGGAAGGAAAGAGGGGCAGGCTGATCATACACATTCTTAACTTTGGTCTCCAAATCTCAAGATGAGAGAGAGAAGAGAAAAAAAAAATCATTCTTGTGGTATCTTCCATTCCTTTTCATGTTTTTCCTTCTTAGATTTACCGTGACACAACCCTCTACTGGCTATATCCTTCTCCACCTACCTGATCTCACAGGTACTTGTTTATTCCCCACTCCTTAAATATCAATACTTTCAGCATTCTACTTTTCTTCTCTCTTGCCACACCATCTTTCCAAATTATCTCATTCATTCCTTTGGTTTCAACAACTGAAGAATACCATTATTTCCAGCCCAGATCTTCCTAATGAAATTCCAAGTTTTCCATCTAAATGTTCATTCATTAGTCTCTGAGAGGTATGCTAACTAACCTCAGTATGTCCAAAAAAATCGTTTACAAATGGCAAATCACTTGAACCTCACAACAAACCCTTCTTAAACGTATATTTAACGATAAATTATAAAATACCTATTTTCAGAGGGCTTAGGAGGGTATCTCACAATTGTGTGGATAGTCCAGTGATGTCTGTTATTCAGCAGGTTTGGATTGACAAAATAAACTTTAAAATCAGAAATTAATTAAGAGAACTTATAGCACCACCAAGCTCTAGAATATTTTATAATTTTGTACAGTGCAACAAGCCAATAAATGTAGCAGTAAAAACAGTCCTTGATACACAAGTATTGCTTTTTAGGGCCATAAAAATGTACTTTCGGGAGAATAGCACATTATAGTTTAAGTGAAGCTCTTCATTAGATAGTATGAGAAAATGAGGCATGAAAGGAAGCTGGAAAAGCCTCCTTAATAGTTTCTGTGCAGATAATGTAGGCCAAAGACAATCAATAGCTACGCCTCATTTATTTTATGTCTGTGAGCACTTAAAGGCAAAATGTTAGTGTTTGCTATCCTGTTGGCTTTCTTTGCTCTGCATCAGTAATGAAAAAATGGATTTGCATATTAAGGTGTAATTTTTACAAATTTGACTCAAACAACAGGCTGTTATTGTTAACCAATATGGAAGGAAACACCTTCTGTATTACAGCGGGTCCATTAAAGTCACTTCTAAGCAGCCCTGATGATAAATTTTGTAAGTTTCCAAAATGAGCCAATCAACACAGTAGTTCATAAATACGTTATAAGAATACATTAAATGTACATAAAAAATTAAGAGTTCCATAAAATACCTATTTTAAAAGTTGTCACCATAACTGATGAGGGAAATCCTGAAATCAACATATTGCGGAATGTGTAGTTTTTAAAAAGTCCCTTGGTGTTTCCATCTGGAACACACCTTTATGTATCATGTATAATGGTTCACCCGGCATCACCTCTAGGGTGATGGCATATGGGAGTACATTATATTTCTATATAAAGCCAAAAGACTTCTTTCATAATTGCTGTTATATTTATGGGAACAGAACTTAGGAGAGAAATGTTCAATAAATTAGTCTGATTGTTTTTAAGTCCATTTCTCAAAAAGAAAGTAAAATAAGTGCCATATAAAAATAGATTAATATTTGCCTTTATATAAGATAATTGAATGTTAGACATTATACTTTGAACCTGGAGATCATTTAGTATCAGTAAGGAATAGATTAAGAAAGAGTTAATAAAGTTCTTCCATAAGAACACTCTCATCAGCGACCTGCCACATCTTCCCTGGGTGTAGGGCAGAATGGTCATCACAAATGGGAGGAATCATGGGAACACTGTGATGTAGTAGAATGGGAAAGAAAACAGAAAGGAAAAAAACACCACAATAAAAATAAAAATCAGAAATATTACCTCTTTGGTTAGATTTATTCCTAGGTATTTTATGGGTTTTGGTGCAACTATAAATGGAATGGATTCTTTGATTTCTCTTTCTGTTGCTTCATTGTTGGTGTATAGGAATGCAACCGATTTCTGTGCATTGATTTTATATCCTGCAACTTTGCTAAATTCATGAATCAATTCTAGCAGTTTTGGTGGAATCTTTTGGGTTTTCCATACAGAGTATCATGTCATTTGAGAAGAGTGAAAGTTTGACCTCCTCCTGGCTGATTTGGATCCTTTTATTTCTTTGTGTTGTCTTCAGAGGCTAAGACTTCCAATTCTATGTTGAATAACAGTGGTGAGAGTGGACATCCATGTCTTGTTCCTGACCTTAGGGAGAAAGCTCTCAGTTTTTCCCCATTGAGGATGTAAATTTAAAAAAATAAAAAATAAAACTAAAAAAATATTAACCAATATATATGACATTAGGACAGGCAGAGAACAAAAGAAGGTGGCCTAGGTGGGCATGTAATTTTGGAGTTCTCCTGAAATTTATTACAGGGTTCTCTTACTTCCTCTCTGGATTTCAAGCTCCAAAAGTGAAGAATTGGATAAGACTCCAAACAACAGATAAAACTTATTGAAGGACGGATCAATAATGCATACAGTCCAGTAATTTATTCTGATTTTAACAATTATATTTCAAAACATGTTTTTAGGGAAAAGTTTATTTTCTTAATAACTCAACCTCAAAAGCAGAAAATGTTCAGAATAGTTAAAAAAAAAGGTTCTCCATTACTTATCTATATTTTCCCATACACTTATATATTTAGTCTGTGTAGTATTTTTTTTATCATTTAAAACATTGTGTTGGATTTCTATTTAGCTTTCCCCTTTCCCCTAGAAATTTTAATTTAGATACATTGCTCTGTCCAAAAATATAGCAACATAAGGGAAAAAACGCCACTTGTCATGGTATATAAGACATAGTGTAGCATAATGCTTCACAAGAGGCCTACTCCAAAAAAAGTGTAGAAGTAACCAGTGCTCACATAAGGCTTCTAAACTGGGAAGATAAAAAATAAGCCCCTACTGTGCCATGTTTACACTGGCATAGTTCTAATGTGGTTGTTTGAAAAGTGTTCTTTCATCTGTTTCTAGTCTCACTGTTCTTTTGCTGCTATTTTTTTGCACTGCATTTTTCCTAAAAAAAAAAAAAATCTTACTTCCATCACAAAAATGGAGAACTAGAAATAATTTTTCACATATTTATTAGGTACCTAATATGTGCCAGATAGTAAAAACAGTCACTGTATAAACAATAAATACATCAAAATACATCACAGTCAGTACCCTAAATCAGCTTATAATTTAGCTGGGAAATGGGATTAAGAAATGAGAAAGAAGGAAAGAAGCAGGGTGTACTGATGGAAGGATGTGTTAGAAGCACACATGAAATTAGAAGATCTTCATAGGGAAGTCAGGAAAGGAACAATGGCTTGGAGGAGGACGCAGGAAGCCATTACATGGAGAGGAAATGTCATGCGCGTACGAGGACACCTAGAAGACCAGAACAAGTGCAGTGAAATATTCAAGTTAGTGGAGATGAAAAACCAAATTATTTAACTAGATGTGGGACAATGTCAGGGGGACTTAGAATACTGTAATGAACAAATAAAAAGCAGCTTAATGGTGGAATAAGCAAGAGAATCACTGTATTAGTTAAAAATTTAAGCAGCTATAATAATTGAGCCACACATATTCAGCAAATTATCTGATGTTTAAAAACCATTACTAGAAACAGTCTAGAAAGCATAAGCTAAGGGTAAAAAATGAGACGTTTTTCATGCAACAAAGGAGACTCTCAAGACACAGAAATGACTTTCAGGTAGGGCCAAAGGCAAAAAAGTAAATAAAAATGTTCCTCAGCAGCCTTGGTTTAATCTTTATTGACATTTAAGGGCTTAGACAAGCAGGGGTTAAGAAAGCTGTCAGCAAATTTGCTACACAGTGTTTATAAAATCATAAAACTTTTCTAGGTTTTGGTAAGATGAATGTCTGCCTTGTTAAGGTCTTAATTCATGACGAATAACACACTGAATTGGAAGCCACTTCATTTTTTTTAGAAATAGGTCAAGTTATAATGAGAAATTATAAATGAATATTCAGTAGAAATGGAAGGCTTTTTGTCTCCCACCAAACATGCTTCCTTTTTTGACCTTAAGCTAACAATTGCTACTCTGAGCATCTAAAATACAATCTGCATTGGGAAACTCTTAATTCTGAGTTTCCCCTAATTCTAATATTAGGGGGAAATGGCATAACTTAATTTTGAGATTCTTTATATATTGACCCAGTATGGTTTCCATTTCACTTACTCCTGTATCATGTATCACATATTTCTTTAATGATCTATATACTTTCTAATCTTAATTCTTCAGGTTAGTAGCAGAATAGAGGCAGATTTTCTTGGGGGGTGGGGTGGGAATAGCCATTTGTTGCAATTAACCATCATCCAAAATCAGTGATGACAACAACTAAATAGTATTCTTCCTACCTTCTAACTGAAAAGGAATTGTTCTTAAGCAAGGATAATTCCAGTTTGTTTTTTTTTCTGTTATATCTGTAGGTGTAGCAACCCAGCTTCAGTGGTTGAAGAGTGGACAAACTCCTCTCGTCAATGATAACAATACAATATGAGTAAAAATGAACAGATTTCAAGGTGTTTCATCTATATGTCATAGTTATATGTGATTATCACAGCAATGCTCCACCTCAAGTAATTATAATTTTCTATCTTCCATTCAAGAAAACTGGGACTTAGTTTGAACTTCTCCACACTTTACTAAGAAACCTATTTCAGGCAAGTCATAACTTGGAGGTTCAGTTTCTTCATTTGTTAGTTGTATTATCTTATACTCAACATGTTCAATTGTATGAATAAGTGCTAATGAATGATTAATGGAGCAACATCCTAAACTTGTTAAGATGACCTTCTAGTTTTAACTGAGGAATTTTATAGCCCCCAGCCCCCCAAAATCCCCATATTCTTGATGCCTTCTTTAGTCATTTTAAACAATGATATATTCATTTATGCCACACCTAAAAAAGTCTTTGCTTACACTATGGCCAGTAAAAAGGTTCATTCCCAGGCACCATAATTGTTTTTGGGGTGTTTAGGCTATATGGATAGTTCAGAGTGTAAGAAAAATTGTCATGCTGACCACTTGCAAAGGTGTTACCCCCTGGCAATCTAGCAGATTCATTAACTCATCTTCTCTAGATCCACTAGACAACTGATTTTATTCAATTTAATTTATTTTTCTCTACCATTATAAAATTCAAAAGAGCTACAAAGAAAAGAGAAAGCTCTGTGTAATGGAAAGTTCATGGCATTTGGAATTAAAATAAACAAACAAACAAACTTAGTTTGGATCTTGTTTCCACATATTGCAGTTGAAGAATCTTGAGCATGAAGGTCTGGATAGGCAGCAAAGACTTATAGCTTAAGAGATATTCCAAAGGAGATGCCACATGGATGACACCTCTGGCTGACTGAGGCCTTTTATCCTGGATAGCTCAGTAGAAATCAGGAATGAATCTTACTGCATTTTGGAGAATATGTTTATTTATTTTTGACAGAGAGAGAGACAGAGCCTGAGGGGCAGAGATAGAGGGAGACAAAGAATTTGAAGCAGGCTCCAGGCTCTGAGTTGCCAGCACAAAGCCTGAGATCATGACCTGAGCCAAAGTCGGACGCTCAACCAACTGAGCCACCCAGGTGCCCCAACAGTGAGCAGTTATTAAAAACAACAATAGCAACAACAACAACAACAACAACAACAACAACACACACACACACACAGAAAACAAAAGAAAAAAACAAAAACGAAAAAAAAAAAACTCGACTCTCTTTGCAATAGGAATTATCTCTCCTTTCCTACCAAATAGTTTTCTTTATCAATGCCAAAGCCTTCAGGAGGGCAAGGCATATTCCCCAGTCTGCTGTAAGAAACCTCCATAGCAATGGGAACTGGAGCGATCGAAAAACTCAAAATTTCCAGCCCTGAAGCATATTCAGTGTTTCTCTCTTCTGAGCTCCAGGATTACACATCCCACTTGAATATCTAATAGACATCTCAGACTTTCATGTGCAAAATTGAATTACTGATTCCCCCCCCCACACACACACACCATAAGGAAGTGTATCAATATACATTGACAGCAAAAGATGACAAAGATATCTTAGTAATGAAGAGGTCAAATTTCAGGACTGTGTATAAGTGTGATTCAAGCTCTGTTTAAACAATACATATATGTCCTCATATATATCTATGTATGTTGACATGTGTTTGGAAAACATCTGAAAGAATATACATTTAAGTGATAATAGCAGTTATATCCCAGATGAGGGACTCCAAAAGGCTTTCATGTACTACACAGACTGATCATTAAAAATGTTTATAGGGGAACCTGGGTGGCTAAGTCAGGTAAGTGTCTGACTCTTGATGTTGGCTCAGGTCATGATCTTATGGTTTGTGGGTTTGAGCCCCGCATCTGGCTCTGTGCTGACAGTGTGAAGCCTGCTTGGGATTGTCTTCCTCTCCCTCTCTCTCTGACCCTCCCATGCTTGCACACTAGCTCTCGGTCTCTAAATAAATAAATAAATAAATAAATAAATAAATAAATAAACAAACTTAAAAAATGTTTACAATGAGCTTCTATACTATTATAATCAGGAAAAAGAGAATAAAAAACCATAGCACAAGCAGGTTTTTATTTTTTCTAAGTAAATTTATTTAAGTGTTTTATTTTGTGACTTACAGCAAACTAGGATGACAGTGAAAGGTACATCATAAAGCCAGCTTTTCTAATAATATATGTTGTCATATTTAAAAGAAAAATAACAGGTATTCAAAATCAGTTTTTTCTTAGTGGGCAGGTTAAATGTATGCGACGTATACTGGGCTCACTCCAGTCTCTATACATGACTTAGAATTTACAGAAGTATACACAGCTTTCTCAAAGTACTAATTTATGAACCTAAGTGGTATTGACATGAAACTATCTGGAAAATTTCCCTTCTGTTAGTTCAGTCTCTTACTTTGTCCATTTGTTAAAATTCCAAGAATTTCATTATATCCATTTGTAAGACAGCAGATTATAGCTTTGATATATCATTATCAATATCCGAAAACAGTTATTTGTTAAGTGCTTGTTTGCATGTGCTATTCTCTGGGGCTTGATGGTTGAGTGGTCTTTTACTCAGATAACTTCCAGCCGCACTTTAAGGTGCTACCTTCAGGCATGTACTAAGTACTAAAGGAAACTATAACTGAACCTCGTCCTGCGTTCCTATCTTTCTTTATTTATTTTGCTTACTCCACCTTTGTCTCTTCCTTCTATGGTTGACCTTTGAACAATATGGGTTTGAACTTCATGGGTCCACTTACACATGGATTTTTTTTTCTTTCTTGCTTGCTTGTGTTTCATTATTTTATTAATAGTTTTTTAATATAGTTTATTGTCTAGTTGACTAATATAGAGTGTATACAATATGCTCTTGGTTTGGGGAGTAGATTCCCGTGATTCATTGCTTACATACAACACCCAGTGCTCATCCCAACAAGTGTCCTCTTCAATGCCCATCACCCATTTTCCCCTCTCCTCTGCACCCCACCCCCATCAGCCCTTAGTTTGCTCTCTGTATTTAAGAGTATCTTATGGTTTGCCTCCCTCTCTGAAACTACTTTTTCCCCTTCCCTTCCTCCATGGTCTTCTGTTAAGTTTCTCAAGTTCCAAATAGGAGTGAAAACATATGATATCTGTCTTTCTCTGGTTGACTTATTTCACTTAGCATAATACCCTCCAGTTCCATTCACATTGTTGCAAATGCAGGATTTCATTCTTTCTCATTGCCAAGTAGTATTCCATCGTATATATAAACCACATCTTCTTTATCTATTCGTCAGCTGATGGACATTTAGACTCTTTCCATAATTGGCTATTGTTGAAAGTGCTTCTATAAACATTGGGGTACATGTGCCCCTATGAATCAGCACCCAACATCACTCATCATCAGGGAAATACAAATCAAAACCACACTGAGATACCACCTCACACCAGTCAAAATTAACAACTCAGGAAACAACAGATGCTGGTGAGGATGTGGAGAAACGGGAACCTTCTTGCACTGTTGGTGGGAATGTAAACTGGTGCAGCCGCTCTGGAAAACAGTGTGGAGGCTTCCTCAAAAAATTAACAATAGAACTACCCTATGACCCAGCGATAGCACTACTAGGAATTTATCCACACGGATTTTTTTTCAAAAAATACACATACCGTATTGTGAATGTACTTTCTCTTCTTTATAATTTTCTTAGTAACATTTTATCTGCTCTAGCTTACTTTATTATAAGAATATAGTATATCATACATCTAATAAATAAAATATGTGTCAATCAATTGTTTATGCTATCAGTAGGCTGACAGTAGTTACCAGTTTGGGTCATCAGTAAGCTATTAGTAGCCAAGTGTTCGGGGAGTCAAAAGTTATATGTATAATTTTGACTGCATGGGGGGCATTGAAGCCCCTAATCCCCACTTTGTTCTAGGGTCAACTGCACTCTCTTTCTTTATTAATGGGTTTTCTTTTTAGGTCTATCCCTTATGTGTAATGATTTTCTTGCCTTTATGCATTTATATTTATCTAACTACTGGGGTTGGGTATTTTATTAACCACTAAATTTATTCCAGAATATATTTTCTCCTTCATTTAACTAGTACACAAAATGGTTATTTGACTACTTTTCTTGAGGGGTAGGGCATATTTATAAGACCTTCTATGTCTTTCTGCTTGCATTTAATATAGAAAACCCTATTTGTAGTGTACAAAGATCCTGAAATTTAACAGAGAGAAAACAAGGTTTGCTCCTTACCTTTGCTGACTTACTGCATGTATGCCCTTTGGGTTAGTTTCTTATCTTATCTGAACACAGATATTATCTACAGTACATAAGTGATAACTTTATGGAGTTGTTGTATGAACTACATGAAATAATATGCCAAGAATCTAGAATGCCAAGTATCACAAGAATTTGTGATACTGTACTTGTACTTCTCCCAACCTAAAACTTACCTGCTTTGGTCTAAATCAGCTTCACTCTGGCCCTATTTTTACCTTCAGTTCTTGCATGATCCCCTGAGTGAGATTCCATCCCAATCCTAAAAAAAATGAGTCTGCTCTAATTTCCCTAGTTACACTTCCATTAGACTAGTACCTCTGGAGCTGAGGTTTTATATTCTGCCCCCCACCCCCACGCAAAGCATTTTAGATAATAGAATTCAGCCATTTTACTACAATCCTTACAGTTTAAAACTACTTCCTATTATTGTATCTCCTATAGGTTTGCTTTTTTTTTCTTTTAATGTTTATTTATGTTTGAGAGAGAGACAGATAGAGTGTGAGTAGAGGAGGGGCAGAGAGAGATGGAGACACAGAATCTGAAGTAGGCTCCAGGCTCTGAGCTGTCAGCATAGACCCTGACGCAGAGCTTGAACCACGAACTGTGAGATCATGACCTCAGCCGAAGTTGGACGCTCAACCAACTGAGTCACCCAGGTGCCCTGCCGCTTTTTTGATTGAAGATCTGGCTATTGACCATCTTTTGAATTACTGCTTGAAATATTTTCCTGGTTGAATATTCTTCAAGTCAGTGGTTTACAACCACTATCACCACTGAAGATGCTTAAAAGCAAATATGGTTTCCTATATTTTGTTATGGACTGAGTTGTGTTCTATTAAAATTCTTATGTTGAAGTCTTAATCCCTAATGTGACTATATTTGCAGATAGGGCCTGTAAGGAGGTTATAAAGTTTAAATTTCTTTTTTTAATGTTTATTTATTTTTGAGAGAGACAGAATGAGAGTGGGTTAGGGACAGAGAGAGAGGGAGACACAGAATCTGAAGCAGACTCCAGGCTCAGAGCTGTCAGCACAGAGCCCGACGCGGGGCTCAAACTCGCCAGCCGTGAGATCATGACCTGAGCAGAAGTTGGACGCTCAACTGACTGAGCCCCCCAGGCCCCTCAGGAGGTTATAAAGTTTGAATGAGATCATAAGGGTGGGCCTTCATCTGATAGGACCAGCACCCTTATAAGAAGAAGAAGAGACACCAGAGATCTCTCTCTGTCCTCATGTGCACAGGAGAGGCCATGTAAGCACACAATGAAAAAATGGTCATGTATAATCCAGGAAGAGACCTCAGCTGAAACCATCCTGACAGCACCTTGATCTTAGACCTTTAGCATCTGGATTGAGAGAAAATAAACCTTTGGCTGCACCACCCAGTCTGTGGTATTTTGTTACGACAGTCCCAGCACACTAATAGATGCATAGTCTAGATTTTGGTTGCTCTGATATTTAAAAATAAAAAAACACAACTAAATACTTTTGCAAACAAATAAAACAAATAACACTAGAGTCAGTTCACATTTGGATTATTTCATAATTATAACTGATATTAATGTAGTGACATTTGTTCAGCCTGCACTGTGACACAGACAAATTCTTGTCCTAAGGCAGCTTGCAGTCCTATCCTCTAAAGTGCTCAACTATTTATTATGGCTTGGAAATATGAAAAAATTAAACTTTTGTGGAAATTGACCCATACTATTGACAGAATTCAACTGAAGACTTTTTAAACATAGTTATTAATATATGTCATTCTTGCAAAATATTCTAGCTTTAATCCCCATTCAGAAACCTGATATGTTGCAAACAGGCAAATAAACCTTGGCAGACATAGGAATTCCCATCTTGTCTGCCCATCAGTACATCAATTTGTGTTTATGCAATAACTCCAGTGGGTTAACTGCAGCTGAAATTGCTACTCTGTCTCAAAATGAACATTTTTAAAATTAAAATGTACTTAGTACTGTGCTTAAAATCCACAGCATTTCCTTTAAGAATGACAAAGCAGGTGATTTTTCAAGGTGCACCCATATATTCTCAGATTCTGGATATGTCTGTAATCTCCCTTATATTTAAGTGCTAGCAAAAACACAATTATAGAAAATGCATTGTCACAGAGAATTTGTATTTTTTATTCAATATCAAAGAAGCAGTTGAGTAAACATTTCCATTCCTGGTTGTCACCTGGTTGAGTCCTACAGTGAGAATTTTTGTTAAAATTTTTTTCTTATAATATTTAGACACTGTTAAACAAAAATGCTAGATTATTTTATTTTCGTCAACACTGTTTTGTAAACAATTCGGAAAATTTTCCTATAAAATTTACATGCAAAGAGTATATTTTTCTTCATCATGTGTATATTATTCATGTGGTCCTAGTATTTTGGAAGGGATAACCAATAAAAAAATTTTAAGAAAAAACAGAGTTTGATAAAATATACGATGTTTATAAAAGGACATAACTTTGTAAATTCAGGTATAGTAAAATGCATGTATTTACTTCATCTCCCTCAAAGTGGGAAGGATTTCCTGTATAAGGATCATTTCAAAATGATTCTGATACTTTACTGTCTTCACAGAGAATAAAAACCAGATTTAAGTTAACTCATGGTTTTGGAAATAAGAGAGAAGGAATACAATGTCCTGTTGTCCTAGCCATTCCTGGGTAATAATGAAGTGCAGATGGTTCTGGAGGCACAGGTCCTGTGTGTGCATTCCTCAGGGTTCTACTTCCTCTAACCAAGGGACCCTGGGAAAAATACTTAAATTATGCAAGCTACTTCCCAAGTCTAATGTGGTATAACAATAGTATCCAGTTCAGAGAAATGAGTAAGAATTAAAGAAAAACAATGAGTAAAACCCACTGACGAATATTTAACACCCTCATCATTAATTTGTTGTTGTTATTCACATCATTGCTGTTGTTGTCACTGGTATTTAAAAAAAAACATTTCGGGGGCCCCTGGCTGTCTCAGTCTGGAGAGCATCTGACTCTTGATCTCGGGGTCATGAGTTTGAGCCCCACATTGGGCACAGCTATTACTTTAAAAAAACAAAATAGAATAAACATTTCATCCCAGGAGGTAAGAACTCAGGTTTAAATCCTCAGTTAGGCCCAGGGCCTGGATCACATGACACATAGATACCCTCCTTGACTGTCAGATTCTAGAAGATACTTGAAAACATTAAAAACAGTAAGACTTGTTTCTAGGTCATCTTTTTCCTTTCTCAAGTTTTAGTAATGATGCCAATTCAGAGTAATTTCGAAGTAACGTAAGTATGTTAGGGGCATACGTTGCTAGTCTGGATCTATGGCAAAATGTACAACTTGATTATCAAGGTGTTGCAACAACTTGGCACATATCCCTTAGGCCCTTCATGCCTGGTAGGCAGAATAACTACCTCCATTTTTCAAGGTGATTAAGTTGATTAAATAAGAACACTGTGATTCTTCATTCATTCGTCTTCACTTAACCAGATGGAAAGGTCTTTTCTACAGACAAGGGATTCTAAGTGGTGTGACTCAATCCTTTTCTTCTTTTTCTGTCCCCTCTGCTTCCAGTACAACTGCTACCCCTTCTAAGAGAGCCCGTCTCTAACATAACACTAATTCAAAGACCCTTGTTTCACAGTTGTGAGGTTGCCCTCCTTTCTTTTTAATTGAAACCATTTAACAGACTTTCTAGGAAATAAATGCCAGAGCACTAACCTCTGAATGCCATTTAATCACTTCTTTCAATCAATTCACATGTTTATTTATGAGAATTGCTATACCTGTTAAGTGTTGAATTAAAAGGATTGGAGGGGAGGAAGACACTATTAGGAAAAACCCAGAAAGTAGTGCTACCTGAAACATTTATGAACATCTATTGCAAACACTCTTAAAACCTGCTAAATTGCATTTTAATTATTTTGTAAATGTACTGAAATTAAAGAGCATTTGGAAAGCAGTCATCTAGAGTTGAGGAGGTATAAATTAATCACGTGGTTATATTGAATATTCAGAAATTCAGGGATCCTTAATGGAGCAGTAATAATTTTCAAGCAATATTAGAATTTCTTGGCACGTGCTCAGGGCTGCCTGGAGCATATTTTCACACTGTGGAAATGTTTACTCTACCCAGAAGCCTATTTCCCCCCAATAGAAACACAATGAAAATTCAAACACAATAAATCATTCCCAAGGTACAGAGATTCAAATGCCACAAGTACTTTGATTCACTTTGCTTCAGGGGTGGAATTTATAAATTGAAGAACTTTTAAATTTGTTAGAACATAGCACTCTGGAAATGAGAAAAGCAAAGCCAATTGGATTCCAGGATCTTATTTGGGTGTCACTCTGTGTTACTCTTGGCAGTGTCACTGGCATAACCAATAGGGTCCCAAAGTGTGGTGGAGGAGGGAGGGTGTCACTTCACCTCCACAGCCAGCAGGAGGACTTCTGACAGATTCACACTTGGAAATGATCTCAGAGGCACCCCAAGGACTGGCACCCCATTTTAAAACTGGGAAAAGGAATTTGAGAGATGAAGTGAATAAATTTGGCCCTCCAACAGTTAAATTGAGAAGAAAACTCAGGTTTCCTTGTTTGCTGCTAAATTTCCATTCCTCTCCACCACTCAAAAAAATATATGAAGACTGTTTTGCACATGCACACTTATTTTCACCTCTAACTAATGAATTGCTCATTTGCATTTGCATGATTTGTGTTGTACTTTCTACTTTTCTTGTACTGCTGAATCCTAGAAACACTTTGCCCTTTTATTGATTTTTTTTTTTTAACTGTTAATTTATTTATTTTGATAGAGGCAGAGAAAGAGGGAGATAGAAAATCCCAAGCAGCCTGGATCTGCACAGAGCCCAACACGGGGCTCAAGCTCACCAACCAGGAGATCATGACCTGAGCCAAAATCAACAGTTGGATGCTTAGGCGACTGAGCCACCCAGGAGCCTCCTAACACTTTGACTTTTTAAAGAATATTGTCACACGATCTTTTCTTTCTTTTTCCCTTTTATTTCCCTCATTTCTTCAATAAGTTGTTAAGGTAAATAGCTAGTGTCACTGATTTACCATTATTCAGTGAGGGCTTTCCTTTTTTGGAAATGCTGACCTATGTATAGCTTCTAAGATGTTAAAGTGTTTATAGAACATTCTGTGCTCTACTTAAGAAATTACTCGTTTCTCTTGTTACTGTGGTTGCTACCATCAAACTTTTTCAAACATATTTATGAAAACTCAGGATGTAACACAAAAAGTTACAGCCCCATAAATGAAGTTGTAGGATGAGAGAACTGCCAGATAAGAAGTGTTACTTGGACTGTATACCTTCATTGCACCTAAGACGTCAGGAAGAAAAATCTGTTTATAAGTCTAGTCTGTAGCTTGTCTTTTCATCCTCTTCAAGTGGGCTTTTGGCAGAGCAATAGTTTTTAATTTTGAGGGGGTCAAATTTGTGAAGTTTGACAGAACATGCTTTGGGTATCAAGTCTGAGAACTTCTTGCCTAGTCCTAGAACCCAAAGATTTTGTCCTATTTTTTTGTGTGATATCTTACAGTTTTATGTTTTATAATTTTGTATAAAGTGAGAGCTTTAGGGGAAGGTTCTTTTTCCAGCTGTCTTTTAAATTACAAATAAGAATGCTATTGATTTTTTATTTTGATTTTGTATTCCACAATATTTTTTGTTTTTCCCCTTTATTATTAGGTCTAAGAGTTTGTAAAGTCTTCTGGATTTTCAATGTACACACTGAATCATATGGCGGAAAAAAAAAGATAGTTTTACCTAAGCCTCTTAATTCTTATGCCCATTCTTTTCTGATTTCTTATTCCACTTGCCAGAGTATTCAGCAGAATATTGACCAGAAGCTGAAATGGCAGGCATCTGCCTGGGGTGTAATTTTTTTTTTAATGTTTATTTTTTGAGAGAGAGTGTGCCTGAGTGGAGGAGGGGCAGACAGCAAGAGGGACAAAGGGATTCAGAGTAGGCTCAGTACTGACAACAGAGAACCCAGTGCGGGACTCAAACTCATGAGCCCATGAGATCATGACCTGAGCTAAAGTCAGACACTTAACTGACTGAGCCACCCAGGTGCCCCTGGGTCCTGATTTTAAAAGTATTTCTCAAATTTTATTAATAATCATAATAAAGTAAGGTTTTGTGGACAAGGTAAAGAAATTCTTTTTTACAAGTTTATTGAGAACTTGTCTTAAATATTTACTGGATTTTATTAAATGTTTTTTCTATACATGTTGAAAAGATATGGATCTATCCCTTCAAACTGTTAAGAGACTTCTGTGTCAATCATCTTTGCCAAAGTGAGGACAAATCTCACTTGTTATTATTTATGTCCTACTTTATTGCTGAATTATATTTTTTCAGGGTACTTTTAAAATTCATTTAATGAAAGTCTAAGTGGTACTCTTAAATACCATATGCCTGATAATATCATATTTTGCCCTAATCTCATAAAAGTGTTTAATTTAGCTTGAGGGGCACCTGGGTGGCTCAGTCAGTTGGGTTTCAGACTCTTGATTTCTGCTCAGTTCAGGATCCCACAGTCATGGGATTGAGCCTTGTGTCTGGTTCCACATTCAGCACAGAGCGTGGAGGCTGCTTGAGATTCTTTCCTTCTGCCCCTCTCTCCCACTTGTGTGCTCTCTCTCTCTAAAATTAAAAAAAAAAAAAAAAGCCATTAACTAGGTATATAACTGTACCTGCTATTTTCTTTCCCTGAGCCCAGTGAGGAAACTGTTCTTTCATTTGCTGTCATCTAATGCTACTGGTAAAAGTCACAATAACAATAAGTCTACCGCCATTGATCTGAAGGTAATTGTCCTTTCCTTCTGGTAGCTATTAAAGTTCTATTTCTAAAATGTCTGACTGGTCTTTTTATATGTTCCCCTGTTCATTTTATTTTTATGGTTGTGTGTTTAGTGTAAATTCTTACATTTTAAGCAAAAAATTCATTTTTACTTTGAGCACAGAGGCATACTTATTTTGAAGTCTTTGTCAGATTGTTCCATATAATTAAGCTCATCGGAAGTAAACTCATATTCTAAATATTGATTTTGTTGGCTATCTTTCTTAGAAGATTTATTCATTTCTTACGAAATATTGACTTGCAGGTTTGATTTTGAGGTAAAGGATTTTATCTATTTTTCTCTCTTGGTGCATCTCTTCTTGATCCTTCCTCTCTAGATGGCTTATCACTGTCTTCACCCAACCCTCACTCCCAGGGTGCCCAGCTAACTAGTCTGGTGACCAAGCAGACATACTCTTCCCAAACTCCCTAACTTCATGCTTTCCTAAAAGGCATCAAAACTGACATTGTTTTAAGAAGTTTATTTATTTATTTTGAGAGAGAGAGAGAGAGAGAGAGTGAGAGAGAGAGAGAATATAAGTGGGGAAGGGGCAGAGCAAGAGCAAGAGAGAATTCCAAGCAGGCTCTGTGCTGTCAGCATGGAGCCCAACGTGGGGTTCGAACCCTCAAATGGTGAGATCATGACCTGAGCTGAGATCAAGAGTCAGACACTTAACTGATTAAACCACCAAGGCACCCCTCGACTGGCATGTTTTTGTGCATTTTACTCCACAAGAGGTGAGCCACGGTCCCCACAGCCAGCTTCCATGCCACACATCCAGGCCTGGTTTCTCAGGCACCACAGTTTCCTCTCTAGTTCATGGAGGTTTTTTGTTGTGTATTTATAGTCTGCCTCTGTCTTTGCTTTCTCTTTTGAGGTTTTATCTAACTTTCCAACATATAAGAACCAAGAGGGTTTATCATAAATTACTTTGTCAATTTGCCCAGAACATTACCATTCTGCCTTTAACCCACTCTGGCCAGGCTTTTGTCCTCCTAGGAAACTGTTCTTGGCAGAGTCACCAGCAAAATATCCATTCTGCCAAATCTCCTGGTCAATTCTGGTTTTCATCTCAGCAATGGTTGGCACAAATGATCATTCTCCCCTTGCTGATGCATTTTCTTCTCTTGCGTTTTAGGACTGTCTAACTTCCTTATTTCCCTCTAATTGAATGACCTGGATTCTCAATTTCTTTGGCTGTCTCTCCATCTTTCTCTTGAATTTTAATTGTTGGAGAGTCAGTGTTCCTCAGATACTTTTCCCTCTCTATTTATAATTAACATCTGATGTGATCTCATTATGTACCATGCATATGGTTACATACATACATAATATACAAATGTGATATACGTTATAATGTATTATATATATATATTATAACTATAATAAATAATTCATAATGTAAGCCATACACACACACACACACACACACACACACACACATATATATATACACACAAAAAAAATATAGTCTATTATCATTACTCCTATTTTTTCTCCTCTTACCACTGAAGATGTCCATACACTTCTTCCATGTATCCACTTTGATATCTAACACTTATCTAAGCCCAATATGATTAAAATGTAATTTTTGATTCTTCTATACCAACATCTCTTTGTCTGCAGTCTAACATCCTAGTCCACACCAGTATTTTCTGTTCTCTAGGTTCCTATGCTAGCCTCCTAACTGGCCTCCTTGAGTCTACCATTGTCTTTGACATTTTATTCTTTATCTAGCAGCGAAAGAAAAAAGATTATACCATACTCTTATTTAAAGCCACCAATAACTTTCCATTACACTTAAAATAAATCCAAACTTATCATGGCCTTAGAAGCCCTAACATGTCTCTGACTCTGCTGTCATCTGACTCTGCTGTCTCCTTTACCCAATTCATTCCCACAGACTTTGCATACATACTATCTTTTGAAATATTACTCTGGACTTGGAACCTTTTTTTTCCTTCACATCTTCACCTAGTTCACTCCTTCACATCATTTAGTCCATTTAATTGGTATCCCTTCAGAGAAGCTTTCTATAACCAGCCAACCTAAAATAAGCTCCTGTCATTCTCCATGTCCTTAACTTTTTCCTTTTTCTTCAATTTCTCTAAAATTCTTTTTTGAAGCTTTATTGGGGTGTAGGTGACAAAACTGTTAAGGTATTTAAAGTGTACATCATAAGGATCTGATGTATGTGTTGTGAAAGGTATCCTCCCACATAGTTAATCTAGTTAATTAACACATCCTTCACTATATATAAGCTGTATACATATAAATACACACACACGCATATATATATGTATGTATACATACATACATACACACATATATATATATATATATATATATATATATATATATATGCGTGTGTGTGTATGAGTATATTAACATCTAAGTTCTACTCTCAGGAAATTTCAATTACACAATAAATGCAGTGTTATCCACCGTAGTCCCCATATTGTACATTTGATCTTCACACTTTATTCATTTTGCTTTTCTTTTTAAACTATCAATTATTACCTCATATTTTAATATCTATTGTTGATCTTTATCTCACCCACTAGAATGCAAGTTCCCTGAGGGCAGGCATTTGGTTTCTCTTACTCACCACTGTTTCCCCAGCGTCTAGACAAGTGCCTAGTACTCATGTGAAATTAATAAACTATGGCATTCCACTAATGATCAGGAAGCTAATTAGACGTATCAACTAACACAGCTCCTATACTAAGGAAGTATTATATAGTGTATTTTTACATCTGGTAGCCAGAAGCATGGAGAAAAAAACACTTTTGACTTTTTCCATTAAATCTCTCACTTGTGCTCCAGGGTATAATCACAACAAACAGTAATATAGAAAATGTTAGCATTGAAGGCGTTCCACACAATAGCTCCTGTATTCTCCTTTGGTTCCTTTTTGTCTGTGCATTTTGGATTCCTAGGTTCTCTATTCTCAATGGCTGGATGTGTATAAAATGTTTAAACCCTTACATTTAAATCCCTTCCAAATAAGTGATCTTGTCCTCTCTTTTGATAGTTATACCTAGTGGAGCCTAAAATTGGGGCAAATTCTATGAACTTTTGTTGTGATAATGATATCATTCCATTATAGGCTCTTGTGACATACCTTAATAGAGTCTCAATTTAAAACTCCTTGGGATGTTCAAAGCAAGAGGCAAATAAATACTCTAATTCTTGATAACTGAGAAGGCATTAGAAATATCAGCTCTAAAATTCAGTAGACATTATCTAAGAAAACTGGCTTTCTTCGTTACTATTCAAAATTGTAGAGTATTAAAGATTCTCCTTTAGTTGAATGCTCCAGGGGGCCAACTTCACTGTGTATAGGAAGGTTCCTATTTAGAATGCCAACCTATGAATAGATTTATGAGCCCCTATAGATGCTGTGTGAGAGCCACTCAACTTGTGTGTCAAAATCTGAAGCAAGAATATAGTAGATTTGTGACAGTCAGTTAGGTTATGCATCTTACCAATTATCCTCCTGAAAATTATAGCATGACTAGTAAAAAAAAGTGGGGGAGTCCCCATAAATTATAAACATTGAGCTTGTAGAAAGAAACTGGAATCCTCAAGTTTTGTGCAAGCAAAGACATATGTAACTACACTGGGTTCAACAGCATCCCTGAAAAATTCATGCCCCGCCCCCCAGAACCCGTGAATGTAAACGTATGTGGAAGTAGAGTGTTTGTAGGTACAATCAAGTTAAAATGAGGGCATATTGGATTAGGGTGGGTCCTAGTCCAATAACTGATATCTAATAAGAAGAAGGAAGTTTGGACACAGACATGAATAGATGGAAGACAGCCATGTGAAGACAGAGGCAGAGACTGAAATTATGTAGGCACAAGCCAAGGCATACCAAGAACTACTGGAAATCATCAGAACCTAGGAGTTGCAAGGAAGGATCCTTCCTTTGATTCACTGGAGGGAGCGTGGCTATGCCAGCAGCTTCATTTCAGATCTCTAGCCTCCAAAATGGTTAGATAATAAATTCTTGTTTTCTAAGCTAACCATTTTGTGGTAATTTTTATAGCAGCCCTGGGAAACTAATCAAGTAACTAAGACAAAACCCCTATGACAATAGACAAGGACAAATGGGGAATGCGGAAGGGATCTAGTGTTGGTCATTCTCAGAAATAAACAGCAAACATTCAGTTTCAGAAAGAGATAATGGAACATTAAGTGGAAACCCCTGTAAAAGATGGAGATCAAGTGGAAGGCTATCATAGCCAGGCATCAAAGAAAGAAATGCTAAGGAAACGGCTTGGGGAAAGAAGAGGAAAAGATCTCAGAAATTTCTTCTTGCCATCCAGTCACAAAAGATCACATATTGCATAATCCTACTTACATGAAATGTCCAGAATAGCAAATCTATAAAGACAGAGAATAAATTGGTGGTACATGTGAGGGAGAAATGGGAGTGACTGCCAATGGCTATAGGTTTCATTTTGGGATAATGAAATTTTCTAAAATCAGACTATAGTCATGGCTACAGAACCCTGTAATATATATATATATATATACGTATATATATATAAAAGTATATATATATATATACGTATATATATATATATATATATATTAAAAGTCATTGGATTATCCACTTTAATAGGTGGTAAACTTCACGGTTTGTAAACTGCCTCTCAATAAAGCTGTTAAAATAACAAAATAAATGATACAGTGACAAAATTTAAAACATTGATATCGGAAAGACAGACCATATTATGAAGAAAAAGAAGTTACCCAGAACATCAAGACATATACTAGTAAAATGATTAAGCTTTAAAGATAAAGAGATAATCCTTTGAGCACCCAGCCAGAAAAATCAGCTGATTCACAATGGGGCAAGTATCACACTGGTATCGGGCTGCTCTGCTTCTCAATAGCAACATCCAGCATCACAGAAGAGCAAAGGGACATCTACAAGGTACTCAGGGCAGTTTCTATCCTCCCCTTGCCAAGCTTAGAACATTTATTAGCCTTTCTGGATTCACTTCTATCAATACTGACATTTTAGATAAATCTCAATGAACTCCAGGGTTTTCCTTTAATATTAATAAGCAGATATACCTTATACCTGTGTTTCTGAGAGCAGACCCTTTGATCAAATGGCATTCTACCACTGTGTACAAATATCCCTGGATTCTTAGGCTGCTTCATTTGCTGAATGTCACATCTGACAGGATCCGTGGTGTCCTGCCCCACCTTTCCAATTAGGCTTATTTTTGTTCTACAGTGTAATAAATACCTCTGAGCTTGTTATTGTATCTTACAAATGAATTGGTTATTACTCTAAAAGATTCCAGCAGCTTTCCTAAAAATTAAAATTAATGTTTGTCTCCTGGGAGTAATCAAAATATGTGTTCATGACAATGTAGTTTGAAAAACAAATCAATGTCTTTTTTATTCTATTAAATTTTATATTATCATATTAAAATACTGCATTGTTGAAAAATTAACTCTAATTCACTCTGTAAAGTCACATAGAAACAATTTTCTAGGAGCATAATAATAGCTCATGATTTTTCTCACAGGAGTAGTAGCATCATCTTATGCATTCCACACACCAAGTGACCTTAGAGATTATGTCATCCAAACTTTTCATCATACAGGTGAACAAATTTGGTCCTTAGAGAATCTCTGAGAGTCACACAATTATAGGGTTGGGGCCACATTTGGTTTTTGATGGTCTAATACTTCTTATACTTCCCCATAATCTCCTCTCTTCCTCTGTTTAGATCTGTACTCATGAGTATTAATTCATTGCACAAATATTTACTCATTGTCCACTATGTGCCAGCTATTCTTTGAAATTCAGAAGAGGCAGAGGTAAAGAAGACAAAAAAGGTCCATGTCCTCAGGGAGAGGCTCTTTTCTGACCCCATATGGCTCCTGCAAAGTTTCCTTAAAATACTCAGCCTCTCATACCTCTTTCCTTCATCATTTCTTCCCAAGCTCCATTTTCTTCACATACTCCTGACACTCCTAAGTATCACTGGGCCACAAAGCCTGAGGTGGTATTCCTGGAAGCATTCTCTGTTCCCCTCATGGCCCAGTCTGGGCTACGTGACCTTGCTTTGTGTTCCCTTCATGCTGTGTGACTACCGCTGGCAGAGCACCATTACTTGCAAAGGTATTCATCTACTTACTTGTCATTCCTTCCTCTTAAAACTGTAATCTCCTAGAGGGCAGGGACTTGTGTCATGTTTGTTCCATTATCTTTAGTGTCTGCATAATACCTGGAACAGAATGAGTGCTCACTAAATATTTGTTGTTGATTAAATGAAGAGTGCCATATAAACATAAGATCTTGTATGATCCATTTACATCTCACTGTAAATGAGTTTAAGCAAATGAATTCTTCCTCATAGGGCTGTTTGAACCTCATTAGCTCCAAAATAGTCATTACTAAATAATGTCAAAAATATCCAATTCATTTCTAGGACTACTTTTTTCTCCATCCTTATGTCATGTATTCTCCACATGATCTCGCAACAGTGGACAGCTCATATCTACAGGAAAGCAAAATCCTCTTCTCTGTTCAACCCAGAATAATGTGCTGATGTTAGATTTTCACACACCAGAGACTGGCTTCCTTGGGCTTCTGAGAATGTGACTTTGGTTTTCTGCTAAATGCCAAATTGATTTGAAACTTCCCACATGATGATGTGAAGTGTAAAAAAGTCCACAATTTAGAACGTGGGTGCTTGTCAGGTGCTACCTTTCAGAGCTGATCTTGTGTGTGTGATAGACGGAAGGTCTATGGTCTACTTTCAGAAACAGAAAACAACAGAATCCTCAGCACCAACATAAAAATCCACATTCCAGTTTAGTTATTACACAGGCCAATTCATAATTCTTGCTCAGCTGGAATCTGATATGCAGAGTCCATAGATTCACTCAGATCAAACTTTTATCTTTTCACTACAGCATGCTCTTTAATGAAGACTGTTCACACTCTGGATTGGTAAAGGAAAAACATTCCAGGATGTCTTTGCATTAAAAGGAGCTATGGTGTGTGTGTGTGTGTGTGTGTGTGTGTGTGTGCGCGCGCGCACACGCTACATAATTGTCTTTGAATTGTATTACAAGTAACTCTATAGGAGACAATAAAATTTGGCCCACTATATACTAAATACCAAGAAAAATAATGCTGCATCTATTATTTTAGGCAAAGGTGTATGTATGTATATGTATATGTATATGTATATGTATATGTATATGTATATGTATGAATATGTATGTATGTATATGTTTATATACATATACATTTATTTAGTGTTGACATGAAAAAAAATCATCATTATTTTCACAAACAAATCAAAGCCTGCTTTAAAATACAGACATAATTTCTTCATTTTTCTCAGTTGGTAAGTTTTAGGTGCTGTTCCAAATTTTAGCAGGGATAATCCCTTGGTTTTCTCTCTGATTTAGCCTGAGTACCACTCAGAAGCAATTCTAAATCAGAGGAATAGTTTTGGAAAGTCCTTCTTGTTTCCTCCTTTCCTTTAGGAATTCCAAGTTGAGCCCATCAGGCTTCCATTTGGCAATGAAGGAGACATTATACATTGTAATGATCTATTCTTTCAATACAAGTGGAGTTATGGGAAAGAGGGTAATACAAGATGTAATTAATGCAAGTTTATTCTGATTATTAATAAACACTTATATATCAAGAATGGAATTTAGCATTGAAGAGACCAGGATTAAATCCATTACCTTCCACATACTGTATTATGTATAATTTAAGGTTCAGTTTACAAAAAATTAAATAATTTTGCATTTTAAATGTGAAACATGTCAAGAGTCTAAAACACTGTGTTTTACACATGGTTCAATAGATTATGTACCTTGGTCCTTAATTCATTCCTCAAGACCAACAACGTACAATGTCATAGTGTGTACTTAAGTTAGACAGCTTTAATTCAAAATACCAGCCTTTCCAAAGGCTTTAAAGTTCTACCTAAATTATCCCTTCAGGCAGCCATTAAGATCAATTGCAAACAAATTTATTTGCCATCTGTATTCTAGCAACTCAGTTTACTCATCTGGGAGATACAAAAGAGTTTGAAACTCCCTGTCTGTTGTGAGAAAACTTGAATCTGATTGGTTAGACAAATAACATAAATACAAAATGTAGTGAATAGTGTAAGGTTGAACACCAGTTCCTTTTCAGGTTTACAAGTCTATAAATATAAATGCAAGTAAGTGGACAGGGCTCTAAACTTACGATATATATATGTTTCTTTCTTCTCCTAACTGTTCAATCTTGACTCCATTAGTTAACGTCTCTGGGCACCAATTTCTTCCTCTTTAAAATGAGAAGATTAAAGTTGACAAGGCATTTTTCAGCTCTAACATTCTATGATTATGCCTAGAGAAAATGATCCTGGAGATTTCGGGAGTAAAAAAAGGGACCATGGAGTACTTGAAATGACCACTGAAAAGTGAGTTGAATTCCGGCTGGGGAAAGCAGGTGAAGATGGCATCCCACATGAGAAAATACTCTGAGCAATGGCTCCTGATCAGACAATTCCAGACAAGTGTAAAAGCACAATGATGGTGATGAATATAATGATGGGGATAATACAAAATATTTTAGATTATAGCAATACATCACGATGTACCATCTGCCATTCCATTTTGAGAAAATCACCCCTCAGGCAATAACTGCACTTGCCAGATCTGACACAAAATGTACAATACAGTTTTGCTCAAATAAAAACCATCTACAATTGGAATGCCTTTGCCCCAACAACAACAACGTGTGGTGTCTTCATTAATATGTTAATTTGCCCATTTCCTATCAGAGGCAGCATAAAGGCCCCATGCACAGGTTGACCCAATTAACACTATACAGTTAACTTTTTTTTTTTTTTGTATTTTTAATGTTTATTTATTTTTTTGAGAAAGAGAGAGAGAGAGAGAGAGAGAGACAGAGCATGAACAGGGGAGGGGTGAAGAGAGAGGGAGACACACAATCCGAAGCAGGCTCCATGCTCTGAGCTGTGAGCACATAGACCTATGCGGGGCTCGAACTCACGAACTGTGAGATCATGACCTGAGCCGAAGTTGGACGCTTAACTGACTGAGCCACCCAGGTGCCCCATATACAGTGAACTTTAAAAAGCACCTTCCCAAACACTGCTGTGCGAAAATAATAAAACCTGAGGGGATTTGATTTCATGGTCAAATAGGATTAAGAGAACAGACCTATGAAAAGGCTTAATACTGTTTTCAATACCAAACTAAAAATTGGTAACACATCACATAAAGACTACCTCAATGACTTATTATACATTAATTCAGTAATATTGAAACTTTCACTATTGACTTCCCTCTGCCATATTTTGATCGTGATAAACTTCTCACAATTTCCCTTCTCCAAAATTTCAATTCTTATGTATATGTATACGTTATTGTATGTAAAGCGTTTATTAAAAAGCATCCTTTTCCGCACCTGGTCCTCTTTTGTCATGTCTCATACCATTCTGCAAAATTCCCATATGCTAAGTCCTGCCTTGTCCCCAGAGATGCACAGTGGCTAGGTTGCCAACATGAGCAAATAAAAACACAGAATGCTAAGTTAAATTTCAAATAAACAATCAAAGCAAATATTTGAGCAAATATTTCTTAAGCCTTCTCCACAAAATTCAAAATGATATATTATTAGCTTCCTCACAGTAGAGCCTTATCAAAGCACACACCTAGAGCTTCTTTTCTACCAACTTTGACTTCTATCCCACCAGTCCTTGAAGTTCTAAGGCATTGGCTATTTTTCCTATATTGTCCTTTCCCCACCCTGCCCCACCTTTACCAAGTTTCAAGACTATAATCCAACATTCTGCTTTATCTACCTTTTTTTTTTTCCCTTTCCAGGGAAAGGATTCTGGATCCAGGATTCTCTTTTTCTAATTCTGTCTAACAATTTGCATCATCTGCTCTCACATTCTTGTTGAAATGTAGACGGTAGTAAATTTGCATGTACTCCGAAATGTTTGCATCAAGAGAACTTGCATTTTGCATGTTTGCAAATGTTTGCATCAAGATAACTTATTTAGGTATCTATAGTTTTCTTTGACTCAGTCAAAATACAAAGATAAAGATCATAAATATTTATATAAAAATTATTATCAGCAAATTGCCACTAGAATATATATATATGGAGTTTCCAAATGTTACTCACTTTATTTACATTTACATTTTTGAATAAACAACTCTGATTCTGCCATACACTAAGGGCCAGCTCTTGAAATTTGCAGGATGACATAAAGGATATTTAGTTTAAGTTCTCAAGGGTGAAAAAAATAGCTTTAGTGTATGAAAATCCTGGACCATTTCCAGCATAAACCTTTAAGAAGTACTGAATTATTCATTTTTATTTGGAAAATATTATGGGCTAACAGCTGAACAAATAAAATAGCATGTTAAAATTGTAGTTATTGGTATCTAGAAACATAGAAATGGTTTTTTAACTGTTATGAGAGCTTTTTACCTTATTTTACAAACTGGTAATGTTCTAATAAGAGTCATTCAGATCCACAAAAACAAGGCAAGTATAAGTGGCAAGATACTGAGCTGAGAGCAGAGACTCATTCTAACTTCTTATATAAGCAGACGCCACATGATTTTTAAAAGAGGCCATGTACCTCTGTTTTCTCATCTGAAAAGTGGGGACAGTACCTCCTCTGAGAGTTTGGGTTGAGGGAAAGAGAGTGGAATAGGTCTTCCTCACTCCATCCCTTTCTCTGTCTTGGCCCACATTTCAACCATGGCATAGGATTCAACGCTGCCAATTTTCCAGAGATGGGGTCTTGAAGGAATGGATGCACACTGAGTGGGGAGAGGAGTGAATTCAGCAAAAGGAGAAAGAGGGAAAAGGAAAAGTTTGATTTCAGCAAGCCTGAGTAAGGCCTTGCTTTAGTCCTTTGCCATACTCAGCTGAAGGAGGTCATGAGAGTTCAAAGTCCCCAATCCTTTTGTTGTTGATGTTTTTCTGATCACAAGATTTCTTCTCAGATTTTTCTTTCTAAATCCACTTCCCTCCCCCCTGAGGAAAAAAAGAGGCCTTGACCACTTTCATTTGTTACATTAGGAAACAAAAGCAAATAAAACAAAACAAAAGGCTTGAACCTGCTCCAGGATTAAGGATACTTCTTCAAACTGATGTTCCTCAAACATTTATTGTATCTGTATCAAATGTGGGGTGGAGAAGTGAAGGTCTCTAGGGAGAAAGAAAAAGCAGGAGACCTTCCAGTGACAGTCAGTGTTTGATCCCCCTGTTGGAACTCCTAGGAATTTAGCTCTGAACTCAGCTGAAGGAAGGTAGGTTACCCAGATCAGCCCACACTGGAAGTCCATATACTGTACTCTGATGGTGAAGGATGGGGGACTGGGCATCAAAGAACTCCTTCCAACTTCATATAATCTTCCCCTGAGAGTTCTCACAAATAGAATTCTCCCTTCCATCATACATCCCTAATGATGTTTAGTGCCCTTCATAGAATGTCACCCAGGACTGCCCTTTGAGAGTCTTGGCCAGGCCCTCTTGGGCCCTCTTCATGATATTTATCTTAAAAGGGAGGACTCAGGTCACAAACACGGCATTGAAGTCTGTACTCAGTAAAGACTCTCAAACTTGGGTTGCTGAATTACAACAGGTGTTACTTGTATTATCCAGCAGTGCTGAGGCTTGAAAATGAGTGCGGACTGTACAAATCCTTTTCATCACTACATTATGCCTTTGAAGAAGGCTTTGTACAGAATAAAAGTTTTCTTTTAATAAAGTAAATCTGTAATGTAATGGGAGTTTAGTAAATGGTGGCTAATATTTAATTCAATATTTCCAGTACCTAGAACAGTACCTGAATTAGGAGACATTCATGAAAATATTAGATAAACTTTTTTTTTTTCTATTTGGGTAGTTGTATTATTTCGTTCAAGTTTAACTATGTATGTTGAAATGCCATCCTGAAGACAAAACTACATTATAAGTATGAAGTTCCTCTGTTACTATAAACTGCTAAACAAATTCAAAATATTATTGTCATTAGCCCTTTTAACTTAGTGGATGGGTCTGAACTAATTGATATAAGCAGAAATATGATTAGCAATTTATTTCCTTCTTATCAAATTGGTTAAGAAATCATCTTAGGTGGGTACACAATTCAATTTTGCCTTGTTTAATGAAATCTCACTCTGTTCTTTCTGACCCTTGGATGGATGACTACCTAAATGCAAGTCAGAGATTCAGAGATACTTAAACAATGCATTTTAATTGAGTGAAACTACATGTCATAAGAAATAAATATAAATTGCTATTATTAAGTGACACTACTGAATTCTCTAAAAAAAAGGATATTAATAAGCACCTGCTTTACTCTAGGTAACTTTATTTAACTTTTTAAATGTTTATTTTATTTATTTTAAGAGAGAGAGAGAGACAGAATGTGAGCAGGGCAGGGGCGGAGGGAGAGGGAGAGAGAGAGAATCTCAAGCAGGTTCCGTGCTGTCAGCTCAGAGCCTGACATGGGGTTCAAACTCAGGAAGTGTGAGATCATGACCTGAGCCAAATCAAGAGTCATATGCTTAACCGACTGAGCCACCCAGGTGCCTTTACTCTAGGCATTTTTGACAGGTACTCTATTCTTGTGAAACTGCATAAAATAAACATTATTAAATCCATTCATCTAAAAAGGAAACTAAGAGGAATGTGGGTGGCTCAGCTGGTTAAGCATCTGACTCTTGATTTCAGCTGAGGTCATGGTACCAGGGTCATAGGATTGAGCCCTTCTTTGGGCTCTATGCTAAGCATGGCACCTGCTTGGGTTTTCTCTCTCTCTCTCTCTCTCTCTCTCTCTCTCTCTCTCTCTCCCTCCCTCCCTCCCTCCCTCCCTCTGCTCCTCCCCTGCTTGCATGCTCTCTCTCTAAAAAAAATTAAAAGTAAATAAATAAAAATAAATAAATAAATGAATGAATAAATAAAAGGAAACTAAAAGAGGGAAATATGCTAAGTGAGTGCTGGGGTAAACTGGAGAGCTCACGCCATCTTGAGAAGGTGGCTTCTACTCAACCCCAATCAATTGGGGCAATAAAGGATATTCCTAAAGGGCATTTCCTATCACTTTTGGCCTTTCAAGAAAAAATAGGAATTGGGTTTTTATATGATGCCTTCCAAGTTTTCTAATGTTGTCAACTAGTTCTTCTGAACAACAACAACAAAATTTAACAACTCTGAACAGTTGAGGTCAACACAGCTGAAGGTCCCTATACAGTCCACAGCATTCCTGCTTGTTACTGCTGTATGAACTTGTTTTCCATAATACTACACTGAATCTATTGCTTCCTTCGCTTTGTGATTTGTTTCTTGTGCTGTGTGTGCTCCTCTGACATAGGTAAAATCATATGAAGTTGGTACTTGAAACATTAGCTCAGTAAAGAAAACCTGTATCTCTATATTAATTAGATATTTCTGTAATAACACTACATATCAAATAACTACAATATCCATGTCCCACAACAAAGAAGCATGTATTTCTTCTCATGAGTTTGTGGATCGGCTGGTTTCTTAAAGGCTACATTTGAGACTGGCGATATGGTTTCTATTTACATACATTTGGCCTCATAAATCACATGGCTAAGCCCAAAGTCAAGGAGTGGAAAATGCACTCTTCCAGTGACAGGCGAGAATATGGATGCAGAGAGGAAAGAAGGTTTGGATGCAAGCATTTAATCTACTACAGTCCCTTGCCTTGATACTGGAGGTAGTTCACTGATTTGATCAAAAACATGTTAGGGTCATTCCCAAAAGTATTTTCTGGATCATCTGGGATTTTTCTTTCTCTTATATAACAACTAACACTTTTTGTGTTATATTGATTCTCTCTTGACTTTCCCATTATTCACTAATACTCCATAACCTTGTCATTTTATTTTATGGTCTTTCTAAGAAAGCTTATTTAATTGCCTGTCTTATTTTTTATGTAGTACTGCTTACTTATTATAATGTTTGCTTTCCTTACAAACTAAATACTAAAAAATTAGCAAGCAAAAAAAGCCATTAAATAATTGTACTGAATTAAATATAGAAACATAGAACAAAGGAGTAGGAATTAATGTTGTACCATCACAGAAAAATATCTGTATATACTTAAATCTCAGCTCTGCAGCTGATTAAAGCTTTACTTATTTACTTCTTGTTTTGGTGTTCTGTCAAAAAATTTTAAAGCTGTTCCATTATTTTCTATGTATTAAGTAAAATAAAAAAAAAATAGTGTACATTTTCCAAAAAAAGCATAAATGTAACAGAGAGAGACATTATGTATCTAAAACTTTAACAATGATATTACTACTGACCAGAAATATCCACTCTAAAGAAACTGCCACCCAGAAATGCTTTTGCAGAAAGAAGATGTGACCTCCAGCCTCAGCTAAGCAAGAGACCCAGACTTGAGACCTCTGACAAAGGAGGTCTTCCTTGGCCAAGGAATTTGATGAAGTTTATTCATTTTATTTTATTTTTTTAATTTAAATTCAAATTAGTGAACATACAGTGTTGTCATGGCTTCAGAGGCAGAACCCAGTGATTCATCTCTTACATATGATACCCAGTCCTCATCTCAAAAAGTGCCCTCCTTAATACCCATCACCCATTTAACCCATCTCCCCACCACCTTCCTACCATTAACCCTCAGTTTGTTCTCTGTATTTAAGAGTGCCTATGGCTTGCCTCCCTCTGCATTTTTATCTTATTCTTATTTTATAATGTTTTTTTCCTTCTTTCTTTCTCTTTCTTTCTTTCTTCCTTCCTTTCTTTCTTTCTTTTTATTATTATTTTTAATATATGAAATTTATTGTCAAATTGGTTTCCATAGAACACCCAGTGCTCATCCCAAAAGATGCCCTCTTCAATACCCATCACCTCCCCTCCCCTCCCTCCCACCCCCCATCAACCCTCAGTTTGTTCTCAGTTTTTAAGAGTCTCTTATGCTTTGGCTCTCTCCCACTCTAACCTCTTTTTTTTTCCTTCCCTTCCCCCATGGGTTTCTGTTAAGTTTCTCAGGATCCACATAAGAGTGAAACCATATGGTATCTGTCTTTCTCTGTATGGCTTATTTCACTTAGCATAACACTCTCCAGTTCCATCCATGTTGCTACAAAGGGCCATATTTCATTCTTTCTCATTGCCACGTAGTACTCCATTGTGTATATAAACCACAATTTCTTTATCCATTCATCAGTTGATGGACATTTAGGCCCTTTCCATAATTTGGCTATTGTTGAGAGTGCTGCTATAAACATTGGGGTACAAGTGCCCCTATGCATCAGTACTCCTG
This sequence comes from Panthera tigris, assembly GCF_018350195.1. Lineage (NCBI taxonomy): Eukaryota > Metazoa > Chordata > Mammalia > Carnivora > Felidae > Panthera > Panthera tigris. The sequence continues at coordinate 51,293,459 of NC_056672.1, forward strand.
TATCCCTTGGGTAAACTCCTAGCAGTGCTACTGCTGGGTCATAGGGTAGATCTATTTTTAATTTTTGAGGAACCTCCAAACTGTTTTCCAGAGTGGCTGCACCAGTTTGCATTCCCACCAACAGTGCAAGAGGGTTCCCGTTTCTCCACATCCTCTCCAGCATCTATAGTCTCCTGATTTGTTCATTTTGGCCACTCTGACTGGCGTGAGGTGATATCTGAGTGTGGTTTTGATTTGTATTTCCCTGATGAGGAGTGACATTGAGCATCTTTTTTATAATGTTTTTTATTAACGTTTATTTAGTTTTGAGAGAGAGAGAGAGAGAGAGAGAGAGAGAGAGAGAGAGAATGTGAACAGGGGAGGGGCAGAGAGAGACAGAGAGAGGCAGAAAATCTGAAGCAGCCTTCAGACTGACAGCAGAGAGCCCGATGTGGGGCTCAAACTCACTAATGGTGAAATTATGACCTGAGCTGAAGTCGGATACTTAACTGACTGAAGCACCCAGGTGCCTCTATCTTATTTTTATTTTAAATAATAAGGCAATTTTTATGTGTGTATGTATGTATTTATTTAATCTGGTCACTCAGAACTCATAGGTTTAGGGTGTTATTGACTAGGCCCAAAATGTAGGTAAGGAAGTAAACTCTGTTCTGAAAGAATAGTTACCAGAGCTTAAAAATATACATTGCCAGTAACAGATTTTCAACTGTCTGTGCTTAAGTATGGTGAGGAGACTTTAAAGATGAGATAATCCAATTTTTATGTAATTCCTATTTTTTGCTAGAATTTCTTTTATTTCTGTCTTCCTTCAAATAAGTAAAAAATTCACAGATATTTATTGGTTAGGGATTTTTACTCCTTGTAAAAATAAACACTGTGTTTCCTCAAAGAAATATTTTAAGTGTAGTCACAATTTTACCCAAGCAATTTTCAATATTTTCCAGTCAAGTTAAAAGCAAAAGTGAGGTCAGTAAATCTAGCTGCCACTATACATGTAGGATAGCTGAGCAATGATGCATGAGTGAATACTCCCCCATGCCCAAAGCCAGTTGTTTGAGAGAACCTTGAATAAGCAAATCATGCACAAGAAACAGAGGTAGACAGACTGTGGCTGCATGGGTCACCGCAGAACTCACTGAGATTGTCTTAAATGTTGAATATTTTCAGTTGTTGTAATTCAGTGAAAAACCGTTTTAAATGCAACCTGTAAATAGAAATCTAGTCAAGATCCCACCAACAAACAACGAACTTGACAGAGTTTGAATAGACTATGCACCACAGTAATAAGGCTGAGTTTTAAAACAAGCCACTTAGTACTGTGCAACTTTTAGGGTAAATGGTAAATGATTGGTAAAACCATGCTACCCCCTGGGATCTAGAAACCTTAGGTAGCTGCAAAACTGTGAGCAGCAAGAGAAATACCCTGCTAATTCTTACATGTGCTTTCAAATCAGTCTCCTCATGTTATAGCCATTATATCATGGGTTCTGGAGTCAAACTGAAATTTAAATCCATTCTCCATTCCATTCCTCATGCCAGTGTAACTTTGAACAACTTACTTAACTTATGTTAGTCTCAGTTTCTTCATCTTTAAAAAGGAAGTGACCATCCTCTTTCTCTTAGGGTACTTTTGATTATTGAAAAAGGCAATGCACATAAAGGGCTTAGAGCTGTGTTGGATACACAGGAATGAATAATGTGAGCTATCTTCAAATGAGTTTTCTGAACTTTCTTTATATGTACCACGTCATTCTGCTTCTAGTCACTGCTAAAATGTTCTGTATTCCTTTTATGTGTAACTACATACATTTCTAGGATGTCTGATGTGAGCAGACCAAACATGAGGACATACTAGGGCACTACGGCACATGTCTCTCAATAACAAATGACAATGATATCTACCACTCATTGAGGAAGTTATTCATGGCAGACAATATTAGGCTTCATCTACATTAGATTAAGCAATTCTTGTAATATAATAATTATTTTCCTCTTTTTATAGATGATGAAAAAGAGGAATTCTTTGAAGCTAATAACTGGCAGAGACAGAATTCACACTGAGATGTCTGGGAACCTAAATTCAGACTCCCTATTTCCAAGAGTGTCTCTGTTGTGGGTTGAATTGTGTCTTACCCCCATCTCCCCAAATTCTTATGTTAAAAACCTAACCCCAAGTACTTAAGAATGTGAGCTTATTTGGAAATAGGGTTATTGCCGATGCAATTAATTAAGACAAGATCATACTGGATGAAATAAGATGGGCCCCTAAACCAATATGAACGATATTCCTCATTAAAAGGGAAAATTTGGATACACACACACAGGGAAAATGCCATGTATAGCTGAAGGGAGATATCAGGTGATGCAGCAGAACCCAAAGAACGCCAAGATTCCAGGAAACCACCAGTGGCTAGGAGACAGACACAGGACGCTCTTCCTCACAGCCCTCAGAAGGAATTAACCGTGCAGACATCTTGTTTTTTAACATCTAGCCTCCAGAATTGTGAGATAATAGATATCTACTGTTTAAACCACCCAGTTTGTGGTACTCTGTTATGTCAGCCTTTGCAAACTAATACAGTCTCCTTTGAATACACAGGTCTCCTCTCTTCTCTTTCTCTTTCATTATTGATTCCTGTTAACATTTGGAATACCAAATCATTTTGATTATTTTTGAGTTCTTCCAATAACTAATTTAATTTACTGGAAAAATGATCATGAAATTCCAGAACTACGTTTACTAGGTTGCTCAGAACACACGCCTTCCACAGAGAAACAATGGATGAAGTAAACAAACGAACAAACAAACAAAAATGTTTTAGACCATTAAATTTAATGAAAAGACAAATTAGGCAGAATTGAAGAAAAATTTAGTAACCTAAAAACAGAACTGAAGAAACTTCCCAGAATTCAGCTCAAAGAAACATTTAAAGATAATAAAGTTATATGTGAAGGGTATGAAGCGAAGTTACAATATATGTGCAATAACAATTCTGTAAGAACAGAGTAGAGAGACTAATGGAAGGAGAAGCAACATTCAAAGTGAAAATAAATGCAAATCATCCATAACTGAAGACATGAGTCCCCAATGTAATGCACTGTAATGATGTAATGAGTGTTAAGTAAAGTGTTAAATAAAGACCAAACCCAAACTTAACATTTCATTTAAAAAACTTCCTAAGTGTAAAAGACAATGCCACCTAAAATTCCTAAAAATTAATGCTTACTCTGTTGACAACAGCCTTACAATCAACCACAACGGAGAAGAGAAAACAGTGGAGAATACATTTAATGAGTCAAGACCAAGCATCTGTCACTCTAGAATTGCATACCCAATTGAGCTTTCAGTCAAGAGTGAGGTCAAAATAGACATTGTCAGTCAAAGGAAGAGTGGATTTACTACTCACAGATCCTGCTGAAATAAGTACTAACAGAAGTACTTCAAGAAAATGAAATTTAACCCAGAAAATGGCAGAGTATAAAATAAAATAGTGAGCAAAGAAATTAATGAATGTGAAAGTAATGAATATGAAGAAAACATGATTGACAAAAAAGAATGGGAAATCATTAAAAGGAAGCAAAGAAAGCAGAGTACAGAAAAAAAGCATACTATAGAAAACATATGTATAAGGCATATATCCAAATATATTATTCTTCTAAAAATATAGGTGGATAAAACTTTCATATTTAAAGCCAGAGATTCTCCAAGTGTATTTTTATTTTTTTAATTTTTTAATGTTTATTATTTTTGAGAAACAGAGACAGAGCGTGAGTAGGCAAGGGGCAGAGAGAGAGGGAGACACAGAATCTGAAGCAGGCTCCAGGCTCTGAGCTGTCAGCACAGAGATTGACATGGGGCTCGAACTCACGAACCATGAGATCATGACCTGAGCTGAAGTTGGCCACTTAACTGACTGAGCCACCCAACTGCCCCTCTCCAATTGTATTTTTAAAAGGTATAACATGGTTACAAGAAGACATGCCTAAATATATAGGGGTTTTTTTTCAGTAAGGTTGAAATTAAAGATATAAAAAGATCACCATATAAAAAGATCATCATACCAACCTAAAAAAGGTTATGTAGCAATATTAAAATGAGACAAGATTTTCAGTAAATGTATTTATATAGTAGGTTATTATCAGTATGTAAGCTACACAATGATGGACATTCTATATTCTGCTGTATTGATTGATAAGTCCTAAATGTCTACAATATTACCTGATGCATTAGCACTAAGAAATGTTTGGTGAGTGAATGATGAATGGCTACTAACAGAAAAAAAAAACGTATCAGGGAGTTAGTACAATTCTGAATCTATATGTAATTAAAAATTTAGCCTTGAAATATAAAAGAGCACATATCACATGAATATGATTGCATACGTGTGCGCGTGCACACACACACACACACACACACACAAAATTTTAGAAAAATAAAAAATAAGGCAACAATTTGCAAAACACTGTGAACCCTGTAAAGAAATCCTCACTACCATCTGCCAGACTATCCCACCTGTTGGAGCTAGACAATGGGACTGCTAAATTACAGGTGCGGTGACTCATACGAATAACACTACTGTGCACTATCATGTTTGTGTTCTCATCTTTGCTTATTTCATAATGGCACGAGGTGCATAGATAAATCAGTCATCTTATTTAGCTGAGTCCCTGATGCTAAAAGGACAAGGTGATCTTCAAGTTCTGTTTTCAGTGTGATTATGTCGCTGTCTCCTTCACATTCCGCAATAGCACCTGGGGAGCATGCCATTGTGAACTGTTAATTCAACTCTAGCTGTAAAATGAGTCCAGGTTCAGCAGAGAGCGTAGGAGCAGCTGATAAATAATAAGAGATCCCACAGGCTCCACTAGCTGAATATACTTCAACAGGATGACTGAATCACTTTTTTCCTCACCCTTTTAGTCAGTGATGCTCCAAAATTTGGCAAGGGTTTCTAGACAGAAAGCTAGAGTGATAGTGTGTGTCAGGGGAAGGGAGGAGGAGAGATTCCAATCCAAAGGAAATTGCACAACTCTGAAAAAACAGTTTGGCAAGACTGGAACCACAGACTCTTATTTCTCTTCCCATAACTATCTCATATGGCTACAGCAGTAATGGACTCATTTAGTTAACAATTTTTCAGTCCTCTTTGCCTTTTCTTCCACATACTATAGAGAAACCATATCAGTGCCATGACCAGTCTCAGTAACAAATTTTTATCTGTTCGTTTAATGAAGGAATGATCTCAGTCACTAGGATTTAGGCAACAAAGACGTAGAAGTACCATCATTATGCGAGCAAGTGTATAGCTTAAAAATCAGGTTAAATCTATATTCTGGCAAGATGAGATCTGTTTTGCTATCACAAAGTGTTTCACTTTGTTTGTTTCCTGTCACTTCAGTGTCATAGACAAGAGTCTTGACCAGGTGGACACCTACTTAACCTATTGAACTGAGCTCTGAACTCTCATTGAATTTTGTAGGTTTTTTTCTTCATGTTTCAGTTTAAAACAGTCTTTTGTTCCTTTAATGGCTTGATTTTCCTAAACCAAGGGCCAAGTCCACACCAATGTACTTGTTAGAGTAAATCATTTGAACATATTTCTGGTAACATGCAAACAGGTTAAATACAAAGTACTACTAGATAATGCCAAGATGAGAAAGAATGAAAATAAAAATGTCATTGCTAACATTGTTGTAATGCAGTAGGAAGAAAATAAAACAACTAAAATTATGTACTGTTTCCCAAAAGAAAATCATTTCATTTCATTATCTAAGATAACATACAGAATGTCTGCAAAGGAGATTAATGGCTAACTTACCTGAGGACCCCGGAAAGAACTCTGGGATCTAGTTCTAGATGTGTGATCTAGTTCTACAGTGAGATTAAAAACAAACACTTCTCTCCAAAAGGAGGGACACATTTTCTATCATACCATTTTTGTGCTTTAGTGAAATTCACAGGTCCTTATGAGGAAGGTTTAATTAATCAGAAACTCAATTTTCAGAACAACATCCATTGGCAGAAGAACAGATTATCAGGAGAACATCATGGGTAGAAACACAAAGGCAATTTTTATATCAAGTTGACTTTCCGGATAGGGAAGAAAATTGAGAGGCTTTGTTATCTAGTTTTCAAAACCATTAAGAGGTCTGGGAAGCCATGTCTATTAATTATGCAAAAAACAAAGTAACAGAGTTGGCACAGCAACAAAAATGGTCTCATCTCTTTGAAACAAAATGCCCAAATATGCTCATTAAACCCAAAACTAACTGCATCTCCTTGGGGTATAGCGTAAATCATTGCAGGGAGTAGATGACCAAATTGAGATTAAATAAGAGAACACACCAAATGGGTTCTTCTGGAAAAGCAGTCCCAGAAGCTGAATCTTAATTCTCAGTAAAAGTTAAAATTTCATGTATTCTAAAGTAAGAGTAATATTGGATATACATCTTTGTGGTTTGAGAGCGGCCTGGGAACCTGAGGTAGGCTGTTTTCAAACAACAGAGAAAGGCTGAACAATATTATCATGGATAGAGGCTGTTACAGATTGGATTCTCTGGAAGCAGATGCCAAGACTGAGTTTTGGGATGCAAACTGTTTGCTAGGAATAGGCAACTGGGCAAAGAAGGGTAAGAAGCGGGATTAGGCAAGGGAAGAAGTCAAACTGTAATGCTGGCAATAAAGCCTCAGGCAAGGAACCCTGGAGCAGACAGTGCCTGTGAGAGCTGCCTTGCAACAGACTGCCAAGGCCATTCCCACCTCACTTAGTCGCCAGGTGCTGAAAGTGTAAGGAAAGCAAAGTGCCCTTTCCAGCTGAGCAAGAGCCTGAACGATGTGGCAGCTGTAAGCCATCTCTGCTGATAGGCCTTCCTTGAAGCTGGGTCCGGGCTGAGCATGTCTCTACCAGAGGCCTAAGGAGAAAATGGTCCCCTGAGTGACTTGTGTGCCGTGGACATCCAGAAACCATCAGGACAATGATGCCTAAGAATCAAATTTAAGTTTGTTACATTTTATTCCAGTTTATATAGCCGATCTTTTCCCCCATCATGACTGATTCACCCTAAATAGTTCTCTTTAGTGTGATTAAGAATCATTTAAAGCACTCATTGAAAATAAAGATTATACACTATGATCCTTCTGGATTCTGAGTCTTGGGAGGAACGACGAGTTCAGGGATTGGCATCTTTGCTGCTCATCTGTGGTATGAGAGTGATATGGTGCTGGTACCACACACTTGGAGAAAGCATTCCTAAAGCTTGAGAAAGCTCTGCCACAGACAAGGGTCCTGTGTGTCAGAGTCTGAAGGAGGAGAGCATTGTCTAAGACAAGAGGGCAGAAGGGACAGGGTGAGAATGCCAAGTACAGAGCACAAACACACACAGGAACAGCACCAGGGGAGACACAAGCTTCAGGACAATCACAAGAAAATGTGTTCTTTGCTAACCGTTCTGGAGTAGATGATCTTCACGAGAAGAGAAGAGACACTTGTAAAACACAAATAATGGGTCAAACGATATATTTACCCCATCGGGAAATGACACTTGCACATAAATACAGAAGGCAAATAAAAGACTACAGAGTATGAAAGTTACCCAAGTGTCTTTAGCAGATTTAACAAGCCTCTAAATTTTCTACTTACAACTTGATAAGCTCAATAAGTGTCTATTTAAACCTATGCTTTACTTAGCCTATAACCAAATTCTTATAAATCTCCTTTATATCTAAATGTAGAATGGTACAGCTTTGAAGCCGAGACAAAGTTTTAAGGACCACTTGTTATCCTTCTTTCAGTGTCTTTAAAAGATTTTATTCATTATTAAAAAGACAGTTCTGGATTATCAAGCAATGGATCTCTTCATTTATGCCCTGTGAATAAATTTGACACATTTATGTAGAGCACTGAATAATTTAGTGAACTGAGGCCACTTGGGACTGAGCAACACTCTTATTTGGAGTGCCTCAGAATTTTTATGGACTTTTTTGTTTAAACCTAGAAACAGTGACAAAAAAATGTGTTAACAAAATATGTAGATGTATGAATATAAAAATCTCCTACTTAATTTTTCCATATTTAGCATAAGCCTACTTGCTTTTTATGTAACGTTCTGCATACAAAACATTAAACACCCTTGAAAACTGCAGAACATTCATTTTAAATAGGATATATTTTCTTGCTTTTAATCATTAGTGTAAAATCAGTGTTGCTTCACTAATTTCGAATTGGTCATTCATATATTAGAACGTTGGGGAAGTGTGACATGCTTAAGTTTGATACTGTCTTGATTCTTTGTTGAATTATAAAAGCAAATAATTAAGATAGTAACAAAAGACACTTTAATAATTGGTGATAATGGCATGATTTTGACAAGCTCATTTTCATCAAATATAGTTGCCTGCTCTGTTATCCAGAGATTTCACAGATGAAAAACATCTGTATCTAGGAATCGTAGATCTAAGGCAGTGACAGCTCTCTTGAGTGACTCCTGCTCAGCTGGCACGGAGTTAACTGTGTCCCTCCAAACCTTATAGAGTGATGTTCCAAGCACAGTGAATCGGCTCTGAAGTCGACCACCCACCTATACACTTACGCACCCTGCTCCATCAACAACTCCCTCCACCAACAAGAATCAGTTGTGTTTGCAAAAGACTTAGTAGCCTATAGCAGGCACTCACACCCAGTGTTAATATCTTTCTCTCTTTCCTTTTCTCCATAAATAAGCCAGAAACTAAAAGAAGGAAAAGAGTAGGGAAGGGCATTATTATAATTGTATTAGAAATGTCACAAGGTAGTATACAGAAGCACACTGAATATAAAAAATATCATAATATATAAGAACAAAGACTCCTTTCATATCATATCATATATCACATCATATCATATCATATATTAACAATGAGAAGAAAATAGTGGGGAATACTTAATATATGGGGATCTCCTACTGTTTTTGAGATGCAAGGGGGATATAGATGATGATCTAATATCAATGTCCTCACTTGCCAAATTACAAAAACAGGTCCAGATGGGTTATTAGTATCTAAGATTACTTGCTTTGGATCAAGAACTGTGTTGATTATTTTATATATTTTTTATGTCATTCCCAAAGCAATCCTAAGAGAATTGTTATTTGCACATGAAAATTATTTTCTGCATTTTATACATAAGCAAGGGAGTCTTCCTAAAAGTTTTTCAATTATTAGCAGCAGAGATTAAAATCAATTCTGTCTTACCCCTAAACCCACTTTTTCTGCCTGATGTCAGCTTGTATAAAGGGGCCAATAAAGATTTTAATTGAATTGAGGGGAGGCAGACAAGGCAGTGATTCATTTACGTTAACTTTAATTAAGAGAGGGAGTTCCAGTGATAAACCCAATGACTTCAGGGGCCAGGAAGGAGACCTAAATATGTGAAGGAGTAATGGCTATTGCAGTGCATTGTGGGTTTCCTACCTCACCTAAAGGCATTCCTATTCAATTAAAAAAAAAAATGGACTGGCCCAATAAAACATATCTGCCACAGGGTTACCAATTTACAACTTCTAAAAGGAAGCAAAAACAATAGATCTGCAAAAATAAATCTGGAAAACACTCTAGGCTTAGGATGGAGGCAGTATAATATGCGGAAGGCACAACAAAAGGATAAAAAGAGTGAAAAATCAAGGGATCAACTGGTTGAACCATATTTACTCATTTTATGTAGGGAGGGTAGATTGTACAGTGAAAATAAAAGGAGAGCAGAAAAGGAAAGAAAGGTTTTGGTGGTCTTAAATGCCACCCTAAGTATTTGAATTCTATCACAACAAGAAAGGCCTACACTTAGAGATGTGCCCAAAACTCTCCTACTCTGTGCTAGGTATACTTACCATATGTCAAGTCTTCATAAGAGTCTTTAGAACTTACAGAGTGGTTAACTGGGATTTATTGAAGATAAATAACTTTCCCAGCGTCACTAGGTAAAAAGTGGGAGAACCAAAATTCAGATTGTGTCTGTCTGGTTTTAAAAAGAATCCATATAACACTATACTACATGGTTGGTTTTTCTATAGGAAATGCCAAACCTAGACTTCAGTGTGAGGACTTTTGCAATTGGTCAAGGGTTGAGCAGAGAAATCCTCAGTTAAGACAGTGATTCTGGGACCAAAAAGAAGATGTATTTGATTAAAAATAATATTAATTATAATAGCCAGCACAGTTACTGCTATGTACTTATTTAATCACCATTTTTAAGTACTTTTCACATATAAGGTCATTATATCCCCATGAGAAACGTATATAATAAGTACCACAACTAACATCATTCACATTTTACAGATAAGAAAACTGAGGCACTTATATTCTTAAAGTTTAAGCAGATATAAATAATGAAAGCTGAAATTTTAATCCATCAAACTGAACCAATTTGTTCTTAACTAAGAGTAGAATATGTTGCTCAAGTAAGGAAAATGTGAAAAGGGAAAAGACCTTCAGAACCATTAGTTTTCATTTGACATAAATATGACTTCAGTAGATAAGTTCAGTTAGGTAGACAGAATGATAATGAGGTCAAATCTCCATGTTCAAACTTTCAAGGACTTTTATCTTCACCCTGAATTGCATTTAGAGCCTAACTTACCATCAAGAATATCAAAACTGCAGGAAAAACTGCCTGGGGACAATTGGTGGAGCAAATTGAACCCATCAAATAACACCAAGTGGAAACCTTGCTAGAAACAGAAAGATAAATACTTTGATCTTTAGATACTACACATGCCCCCATTTTCTGTATATACTCCATTGTTTGGTGGCAGCACCTGAAATGAAGTGTTAAACCAGTTTCCAATTAGTTTAGCACCTGAAATGAAGTGTTAAACCAGTTTCCAATTAATTTATGTATGAAATCAAGAGTTTCCCTTCTCCAGTCACTTCATGAATAAGGTACAAAGCAGGCATATATCTCTTTTGTAACCTTCCTTTTCTTTCTTCATCTTTCATGAGTTTTGGTAGGTAAACTTACAAAAAGATTTATATGTGGAAAAGTTTAGTAATTTCATTTTATAAAAACAATTTGGGAAGAGACCTTTTAGAATGTTCCATTTCCACAACTCTGATATAAATTTCAAAATCAGAGTTCCATCAACAGGAGAAAAAAAATACTATTAGCTAGAGATAGCAACTTCACTCTTAATGGAAACACTAAATTACCACTTTCAAAACTAAACCATATAAACAACTTCAGTCTCTAAGAAAGGATGTGGAGACTTTCATTTTTTTTAAAGGAACATACATTATTTTTATTTGCCTTAAGTGACACATGGAAATTAAGAAGACAAAATGAGAAGATAAAAAGAGCCTGCCATTAAATAGAAAAAAATGGTTGTAAAAAATGAAATATAATATCAATATGAATTTATACAGATCTGATTTCAAGATTAGAATATAGAATATTATTCTAACAAACAGGGAATTAGAGGAAACTGAGCTTAGTACACAGAAAATAAGTTAAAAAAAAGAAACCTGATAAGAACAAAATGCAGAACATATATAGAGTGAATGGTGAGTAAGAGAAGCTAAAATCAATGGATCTACCTACAGAAAACTTGGGGAAGAAAGCCAATGAATTTCTAAGTAGTAACATAAATTTGAGACAAGTATTCTATATTAGTATGTTACAGTTCTTTTGGTGACCAGTAACAAAATTAGACTTTGGCCACCTTAAGCCAAGTAGGAAATTTATTACAGAAAAGTAGGAAATATTGTAGAACACAATAAAAAGCCACCCAAACAAACCATAGGAAAAGCAGGCAACAGTCCACCACACAGGTTCATTATAAATGTTAATAAATTTTCCTTCAGAGTATCATGATAAACTTATCAGAGTTTGAAAATTCCAAGTCTCCTCATCCCTCAAATCTGAATTTTACATTTGAGTTAGGTATCCATCTTATGATCAGTCAGGTTTGGGCAGAGAACTGTCATGTAGGACAGATGTAGAAAATGGTGTCTACTCTTGTTTGAAGGAGAATGCCTAAAACAAGATTTTGGACTGGTAATTCCTACAGTGAATGTAGTTAATATGAAAAAATAAACAAATAATATCTGAACATTACAATGGATTTCTGACTCAAGAATAATCTAACTATCTGTAATACTAAGGGGAAAAATGTGATCGTGTATTATAGCAAACTACTACCTGAGGAAATTGCTCAAAAATGTACACATGAAGGAAGATGGCAGAGTAGGAGTACCCTGAGGTAACCTCATCCTACAGACACACTGAGACCACTACATGTATGTGACTAACCCTGAAAATGACCTGAAGACTGGCAGAAAAGATCCTCCACAGCTAGTCATGGAGAAAAGGCCACACTGAAAAGGGTAGGAGGAGTGGAGATGCAGTGGGGAACCAAAATCCCAATGGAACTAACTTCACATGAAAGAGTAAATGCAAGCACAGGGGAGCAAGGGTATCAGACCCCATAATGGGGACACTCAGGCCCATGAATCTGCATTGATAAGACAAGTCCTATACCATCTAGCTTTGGAAATAGTGGGGCTTAGCTCTGGGGCAACAGAAAGGCTACAAGAAAGAGTATCCAACCTCTAAAAAGCCAACAATCTAAATAACTTGGCCTGAGACACAGCACAGAACCAGCAATTTGAAAAGAGTCTCAGGTATACATGAAGATTTATTGACTTATCTTAGAATATATGCTAGAGGGGCAGGAATCTGCATAACATTTATCTGGAAACAAAAGGACTTGAGGGTACCATATCCCTTGCCCTCTCCCAGCTCAGCTGCTTGAGGGAGCCAGCACTAACACTATCTATCTACTTTGATGGTACCCAGGCCCTGCCCCAATGTTCACCAAAGATCTGCTCCACCCAACCTGCAATGGCAGGCATCCTTCCCAAGTGGCTTTAGCCTTGCCACACTTGGCAGGCAGCCCTGATCTGAGGGCCAGCACTACTCCAAAATGACTGCTGCCCTGGTGTGTGTGTGTGTGTATGTGTGTGTGTGTGTGTGTGTGTGTGTGTGTGTGTGTGTGTGTAGATAACCCCACACACCAGTGCACCTGCAGTTCCTATAGCCAGGCCTCTAAGTTGGCTATGCAGGGAAAAATCTCTGCACTTCAGTGTGCCTGCAGCTTGGCTGATGCTCATGGAGACAACCAACCTGATTGCCAGCCCTGTTCACAATGAGCCCATGGTGGCCACCACCAGACCTCTCAAATATGGAGAGCAAACCTTGCCCAGGTGCCTATAGCAGGCAAATGAGGTGACTGCAGCAGGCTTGACTGAAGGCAATCACAGCTCAGCCACAAGAGGAGACATACACAGAAGACATACACAGAAGACATGTCTGGAGTGCCTGGTTCTGATGACCAGGAGGAGTGCACTATAGGGTACATCAAAACTTCTACACAAGGCCACTACTTTAATTTTTTTTTTTTTTTTTTTTTTTTTTTTTCAACATTTATTTATTTTTGGGACAGAGAGAGACAGAGCATGAACGGGGGAGGGGCAGAGAGAGAGGGAGACACAGAATCGGAAACAGGCTCCAGGCTCTGAGCCATCAGCCCAGAGCCTGACGCGGGGCTCGAACTCACAGAGTGCGAGATCGTGACCTGGCTGAAGTCGGACGCCCAACCGACTGCGCCACCCAGGCGCCCCAGGGCCACTACTTTAAAGACCAGGAGATGTAGCTGACTTACCTAATACATAGAAACAAACATAGAGTATTAGACAAAACAAGGAGACAGCAAAATGTCACACATGAAAGAACAAGACAAAATAACAGAAAAGGGGCTAATGAAATGGAGATAAGCAATATGTCTGGTAGAATTGAAAATAATGATCATAAAGATGCTCACTAGACTTGAGAAAAGAGTGGATGAACTTAGTGAGAGCTTCAACAGAGAGAGACAAATATTAAAAAAAGAAAGAGCTGAAGAATTCAATAACTGAAAGGCAAAATACACTAGAAGGAGTTAATACTAAATTAGAGGAAGCAGAAGAATGGATCAGTGAATTGAAAGTCAGGGTAATGGAAAGTAATCAAACTGAACAACAAAAAGAAAAAAATATATAAAAAAATGAAAATAGGTTAAGGAACGTCTGTGACATCATCAAGTAAATAACATTCACATTGTAGGGATCCCAAAAGGAGAAAAGAGAGAGAAGGGAACAGAAAACTTGTCTAAAGGAATAATAGCTGAAAATTTCCCTAGTAAGGGAAGAGAAATCCAGGTCCAGGAAGCACAGAGAGCCTCTAACAAGATGAACCCAAGGAGATTCACACAAAGATACAAAATAATCAAAATGGCAAAAAGTAATTATAAAGAGAGATTTTTAAAAAGTAGCAAGAGATGGGTGCTCAGTCAGTTGAGCATCTGATTTTGGCTCAGGTCATGATCTCATGGCTTGTAAGTTTGAGCCCCATGTCAGGCTCTGGGCTGACAACAGAGAGCCTGGACTCTGCTTCAGATTCTGCGTCTCCTTCCCTCTCTCTGCCTTTCCCCACTTGTGCTCTCTCTCTCTCTCTGTAAAAAATAAATAAACGTTAATTTTTTTTTTAAAGTAGTAAGGGAAAACAGTTACATACAGGGGAAACTCCATAAGGCTGTCAGCTGATTTTTCAGCAGAAACTTTGCAAAGCAGAAGGAAGTGGCATGATATATTCAAAGTGCTAAAAGGAAAAAACCTACAATTAAGAATACTCTATCCAGAAAGACTATTATTTAGAATTGAATAAGAGATAGTTTCCCAGACAAAAAAAAAGTTAAAGGAGTTCATCACCACTAAACCAGCCTTATAAGAAATATTAAAGGAAAATTTTCAAGTGGAAACAAAAGACCATAACTAGAAGTAAGAAAATTAGGAAAGGAAAAAAAAAGTTTCACAGATATAAACAAATAGTAAAGATAGTAGATTACTTATTTATAGTATGGAGGGTAAAACACAAAAGCAGTAAAATCAATTATATCTACAAAAATCAGTCAAACAATATACAAAAGGAGTAAAATGTGGCATCATATAGATAAAACATGGAGGAGAAAATGAAAATTTAGTGCTTTTATATGTTTGAGATTAAGTGACCATAAACTTAATATAGACTGCTATACACATAGGATGTTATATATGAATCCAATAGTAACCCCAAATCAAAAACCTCTAATAGATAGACATGCACACACATGAAATAAATAAATAAATAGAAAGGAATCCAAGTATAACCCTAAAGAAAACCATCAAATGTCCTGCTTTGTTCTTTTTTTTATCAAGATTGTTTTCACTTGTTTGTGGTTCCCTCTGAATTTTAGGATTCTTTTTTCTAGTTCTGCGAAAAATGCTGTTAGTAATTTGGTGGAGATTGCACTGAATTCTAGATTGCCTTGGGTAGTATGGGCATTTAAGCAATATTAAGTCTTCCAATCCATGAGCATGGCATATCTTTCTATTTGTGCCATCTTTAATTTCTATCACCAGTGTCTTATAGTTTTCAAAGAAAAGGTCTTTTAACTCCTTGGTCAAATTTATTCCTTAGGTATTTTATTATTTTTGATGCAATTATAAATGGGATTATTTTCTTAATTTCTCTTTCTGACAGCCCATGTTAGTGTATAGAAATGCAATCGTCTGATTGCTGCATCCAGGGCTTCCTATAGAAAAATGAGCAGAGGACTAGAATAGACATATTTCTGAAGACGACCTAAAGATGGCCAACAGACACATGAAAATAAGCTGAACATCACAAATCATTAGGGAAATGTAAATCAAAGCCACAATGAGATACTACCTTACACCCACCAGACTGTTAAAAAGACAATAAAGAGTGTGGTTGTACAGAAAAGGAAACTTTCTAACATTGTTGGTGGTAATGTAAATTGGTACAGCCACTATGGAAAACAGTATGGCAGTTCCTTAAAAACTTATAAATAGAAATACCATATAATCCAGTAATTTCACTTCTGGGTATTTACCCAAATAAAAAGAAAACACCAATTTGAAGAGATATTTACAATAGCCAAGACATGGAAGCAACTGATAAATGAATGGATAAAGATGATGTGATCTATACATATGTACACACAATGGAATAATATTCAGCCATAAAAAAAGAATGAAATCTTGGCATTTGTGGCAACATGGATGGACCTAGAGAGTATTACGTTAAGTGAAATAAAACTCATACAGGGAAAGACAAATGCTATATGATTTCACTCATATGTAGACTCTAAACACCAAAATGAATGAAAAAAATAGATAAAGTTAATAGATACAGGAAACAAACTGCTGTTTTCTAGAGGTGGGAGGAACTAGGGGGGCAAGCAATATAGGTGAAAGGCATTAACAGGTACAGACTTTCAGTTATAAAATAAATAAGTCATAGGACTATAATGTACAGCATAGGGAATACAGTCAGTAATATTGTAATAACTTTGTATGGTGACAGATGGTAACTAGACTTACATGGTGGAGACCTTTTCTAATGCATAAAATTATTGAGTCATTATGATGTACATGTGAAACTGAGAGGATATTGTATGTCAATTATAATTTAATTTTTTAAAAATAGCCCATTAAAGCTAAATTTTTTAAAGTGAATTCTTGCTATATTAATGTGAATTAATGTAAATTAATGCTGTTTAGGATTACATAATTATTTAATAAAGCTTTAAAGATGTACAAGAAACCGATAAATACCCAAATTTTTAGTTACCTTGGAGGGAGTCGAAGTGAAATGTGATCCAGGATGAATACATAGGAATATAAAAATAGTTTGCAATTATTCTAAATTGTTAGAGTATATTAATGTTCAATATAATGTTTCCATACATTCCTGTATGTTAGAATGTTTGATATTAGCAGAAAGACAAAAAGACTGAGTAGCCTCTCTTCCAAATATAACCCAATATAAAGAGGTAATCATTAAAGTAAATTCTGTTAATATTTTTAATATTAAGTAAGTTAATAAAATAAGACTAAGATACATGAAACAGCACAACTTTCCATTAGAATTAAATATATGAAAACCAGAGATGACCAGAGAAAAATGGGCATGATCCATGATCTGATAATTTTACTGAACTATAAATAACTTTGTATGCCTCTGTATAATATTTTATACTTATAAAAAGTATATGTTTATGATTATTCTTATATCTATTTATCTATAACTAGAACTACAGTTGCCTTTGAGCAACATGGGTTTGAACTGCATCAGTCCACCTCTATGGTAATATTTTTATATAAATATATTGGAAAATGTTTTTGAGATTTGTGGTAATTTGCAACAACTCACAGATGACTGCATAGCCTAGAAATACCAAAAAAAAAAAAAAAAAAAGTAGGCATTACTGTAAGAATATAGTATATAATACCTATAACATACAAAATATGTGTTATTGGACTGTTTATGGTATCAGTAAGGCTTTGGGCCAATAATAGGCTATTTGTAGTTGAGTTTTAGGGGAGTAAAAAGTTAAATATGGATTTTCAAATGTGTGGAGGATCGATGTCCCTAACTCCCCTATTTTTCAAGGCTTAACTGTATATCAAGTTAAAAAGAAACAAACCAAATTATTATCAGATGTAGTTTAATGGAGAAGGGTTTTTAGGTAATTTTCCATTAGTTATTTTCTAAAATAAAAATGCTTTATTATTTTTAAGTTTCATCAAAATTACACGTACATAGTTTAAAAAGTTCTATAATTGTGTGCAAAAGCCACCGCAAACTCTCACCACACATTTTCTTCTCCTCCCCAGAGGCAACCAATTTCAAATATTTTACACGATTCTATTTGTATGTACATCTCTTCGTAGTATGATTATACCGCAATTCTTAATATTTTGGGGTGAGAGACAGTTTAGATACTGTGTATTGACATTCTAACTTGGAAAATACAAATTTAGCTCTTGTTCAACACCACCTTAAGAGGCCTTGCCCCTATTACACATTTGGGCTCCCTGTTTCCTCATTATAGGATGGGTCAATATTCAGTGTTTACACTGCCACATGGAAGTAAACATGCTACACAGCAGAGAAATGTTAGATATTATAACTATTGTTCTTTTTATGCAAATACTTGCTTTTTCTTTTTCAACTTATTGTGGCAAGGTTGTATTTTTTTTTTTATTGTGTTGTTTGTGCTATCATTATTTTCTTAGTTTTCTACCACTAACCACTAACCATCCCCACCCCTACCCCCACTGGGATATAACTCTTCTTAATGCATTCAAATATGTAATACATTGTAAATTTATCCTGTTAAAGAAACCCCTCATGGTAAAAGTCATCCTGTTCTAATTTGTTCTGGGTGCTCTCTAAACCTGCTCCACAGCTATCATCTTATGATTGGTAATTCTCCACATCTTTCTTCTTTGTTGGATCCCGTTTCATGGGTCTGTCTTCTCTCTTGGTTTACTCCCTAATTTGAGTAGAGAACATCTTCCAGCAGCTTTCTGAAAATGAGCGCATAGCAGAGAAGTCTTTCATGTACTCTCACACATTTGGTTATAGATTTCTAGGCTGTAATTTGTCTCATCAGAAGCATAAAGACTTGGTCCATTGTTTACAAGATTCCAGTATTGGTATTCAATTTTATCTCATGTTAGTGCTCCCTCTGAAAGTTTGAAGCTATTCCTCGTTCCTCGAGTTACTGCCTTTTCTTGTGCCTTAATGTGGGTCTGTTTCCATCCACAGTCCTGGGAACATGGTGTGTCTATTCAATATGGAAACATATGTTTTTCCATTCTGGGAAGTTTTCATCACATTTCTTTGGGTAATTTCTTATCCTATATTTTCTTTTTTCTACTTCTGGCCTACCTATTTTTAAAATGTTGGACCTTCTCTACTGGTTTTCAAATTCCCTTTATTTCTCTTCTCCTAACTTTCATCTTTGACATTTTGTTTTTCATATGGGAATAGTTTTTCAACTTTATCCCCTAAACCTTTTATTGGATTTTTTTCACTTAATACTATCATACTTTAATTTCCAACATTAAAAGAATTCTTTGTTCTTGTTTCAGGGATACAAAACCTTTTCTCATCTTTGAGGATATTTATCACAATTATTTTGAAATGTTCTTTCTGTGCATAATATTATCTTTTTCTTTAAGTTATTTTTTTCTATTTATTTGCATCTGTTTAATATAAGATGCTTAATTCAAATACTAAATCAACTAAAGTCTAGTTGATTGGTTAGTTGAGGAACTCTTGCTGTCATTTTCATTAGGTCTTTTCTCTTAGGTGGGGCAGATTCCCTAGAGAAGATTTTTCCCTTATGTCTGGATGGTATTTGGCTCCTAGGGTTCTACCATGAATCTGAGTTGGAGGGTGAAGTGTTTCAACATTTAGTGTATTTATCCCCTGATCTTGGTTTGGTATTCTTTCTGTGTGTTCTTGTCTCCTCCAGGCCAGGAAAATTCTGTTTTATCCTCTCTAAGGAATAAAGCTTTTTTCTTCTACCAGGGGAAGTGGTAAGCATGGCCTTGTTTGAAGTACAGGGAAAGCACTGTGGGAGCCTAAGTGTTCATAAGAGACTTAAACCAATTCTATGTTTTTAGTCATAGTTTTATATCTACTTCCAGAATTACCTGGTGGGACCAATCCTATATTTTGCAGGAGAATATTCTGATGAAACTGAGATGATGCTTGCCTTTCCACACTGTCAGTCACTTTAGCAAACACACATAACCACCTGAATTTTAAGTACCTACTCTATAGCTTCAAAAATGTTACAATTGTGACCTCCACCTTTTTCCTTTTCCTTGTGGGCCCATATGTCTTTATTCTTTAATCTGTTATTGGATGAGTAAAAGTGGTATCCCCAGTGAAGGACCCACATAAATCAAATATAACCCATTTAGTGATTATTTGAATTAAAATCAATGCCTTTAAAGCAAAGAGATTTAAGAAAAAATAGGTAACGTATCTGTTATAGGTATATACTCTCTCATATCTATACTATCTTAAGAAGAACATGCATAGAGGTGCCTGGGTGGCTCAGTTGGTTAAGCATCAGGCTCTCAATTTCAGCTCAGATCATGATTTCATGGCTCCTGGGATCAAGCCCTGAATCAGGCCCTGCACTAACAGCATGGAGCCTGTTTGAGATTCTCTCTCTTTCCCTCTCTCTGCCCCTCCCCCTCTCAAAAATAAATAAGTAAACATTTAAAAAAAAGAAAATCATGCATATATTTCTTATTTTTTGAAAGAAAGTGTTGGTAATATTCACTAAGTTGTTTACTTCCTTAGGATGCATATATATTCACTTTGTAATGAGACAAATTCTGTCATCAAGTGAACACTCAGATGCTGCCAACACTTTAAGGGAAGAGTTGCCAGTATTTGGTCCGGGAGTTTACTAACATTTCCACAAAGGCACTTTTTGTTTTTCAGTTTTTAATTCACAATCATGGCTCAAACTCCCAATCTGAAGACTCAGATCTTTACTCAGAAGTGTTGTCAAACTGCAGTTTCCAGATATAGGTTTTATTTTGCCCAGGACAATGTTCTTTCCATGTAGAATTCCATGCATAACAGGATAATGCTTACACTTTTTTGTCATCTGTAAGTCTAAATACTTATAGTACCTTTTGCTAATCTCAGGTCTCAGAACCTACAGAACATGACCACTAAAGCATCTAACAGCCTTTGGTATATGACTATGTAATAATCAAACCTATTTTCTTGACTAAACACTGAGTAATAGCTTTTATTCCCGCCCTCCAATGCATGAAACTTACAAAAGAAATGAAATCAGGGGCACGTTGGTGGCTCAGACAGTTAAGTGTCTGCCTCTTCTTGGCTCAGGTCATGATCTCACAGTTCGTGGGTTCGAGCCCCATGTCAGACTCTGCTGACAGTGTGGAGCCTGTTTGGGATTCTGTCTCCCTCTCTCTCTCCCCCTACCCCGCTACTCTCTCTTCCTCTCTCTCTCTCAAAATAAATAAATAAACTTTTAAAAAATTATGAAAAAAAAGAAATTAAATAAAAATTCTCTTTTGTTAGTTACAAAAGTTTTATGTCAGTCCTGTGTGCTTTTCTTCATTTCTCTGTTAAATTTTTTGCTGTGTACAAGATTTTCCTTTTCTGTTTGTAAGTATTTCTAAGTTGTTTGCGGAAAATATTTACATCTTCATGATTTTTTTTTTTTAATTTCAAGTAAAGGTTAAGACACCTCAATTAGCTCTAAGACTGGAATTTGAAACAATCAGAATAATCCAAGGAGTTTAAAAAGTACACAAACAAACAAACAAAAAAACCAAAGGAACTCAAAAAAATGTTAAAAAAAAAAAGGTTTCAGAACAGTATAAAAGCATATCCTCCCCTCTCTGTAACTTGTACATAGAAGAGAAGAATAGCAAGGGGAACCAGGAAGACCCTGTCCAGCCACATGCACCATCCTACTCCAAGCTGTTTTTGGTCTTCCTACCTGCTTGTCCCAAGTTTAACAGCCATATTCAAAACAACAAGACCCATGTGTAACTAGAGTAAAAAAAAAATGCTTATCACACTGAGAAAGTAACCTTTCCTTTCTCTACCTTTTCTTCATCTTTTGGGGTCTGTTGTAGTTAATTCTATGTGTCAAAGTGCCCAGATATTTGACCAAACATTATTCTGAATGTTTCTATGAGGATGGTTTTGGATGACATTTACATTTCAATTGATGCACTTTAGGGAAAGCAGATTGCCCCTTCATAATGTGGGTGCACCTCATCCAATCACTTGAAAGCCTGAATAGAACAAAAGACTCATCTTCCCTGAGGGAGAGGAAATTCTCCAGCCTGACAGCCACTGGACTTGAACTACAACATGGGCTATTTTTCTGCTGGTCCACACTGCAGTGCCTTAATATATATATGTAATATTAGAAAAAATACTATCATAATATCATATCATATATATGAATATATAATTCACATATATGAATATATATATATATATATATATATATATATTCTGTTATGATTTCCCTGGAGAACCTAATAGATGGCTTATGTTTTGAGTGTGATAATAAAAAACTAAAATTGAGTCAATGTAATTCACACTGGGTGTGGCATTCTTCTTCCTACACACATCAGTTCTACGTAAAATTTCACAATGGATGAGGACAAAAAGGCCAGATTCTTCCTCAAAGAGTCTGCAGTACTATGTCTTTCCAAAAGAAATTGCAAAGTCTTTGGTTAAAATTAAAATGGCAAGATGGAGAGTGAGGAAAGAAGGAAGGAGGAGTTCATGATGTAATGCCTACAAATACATGGATATTTTCTAAACTCCCAACTTCACAACTGCCTTTTGCCATATGAACTTGATGCTCTCCTTATTTTCCAACCACCCATTAGAACCCCCAAATAACCTATGGAAAATAAATACAAATCCCGAAGACATCAGTCTGGTTAAAAATTGAGTAGAATTATTATTTGAAAGATATCAATCAGTACTTTTCAAAGTCATTTTAATATATTTCTTTTCTTTTCTTTTCTTTTCTTTTTATTTGAGAGAGAGAGAGAGAAAGGGAGAGAGAGAGAATGTGAGTGGGCAAAAGGGTCAGCGCCAGAAACAGAGACAATCCCAAGAAAGTTCCACGCTCAGCACAGAGCCCAACATGGGGCTCAATCTCATGACCCTGGGTCATGACCTAAATTGAAATCAAGAGTCAGATGCTCAACCGACTGAGCCTCCCACGTGTCCTCAAAGTCATTTTAAAAGAAAACACCCTAGCTACTACAACACAGTGTCCATGGAATAAACATTTATAGCAGCGAACATAACGAAGTGTTGAGAAACCTCTGATAATCGCTTTAATTTACCTAAGGAGATCTGCCCATGTTCTATAAATAAAGAAAAATATTTACATGGTGTATATTGGTAACCAGTTTTCTGAAATGAGCGCGCACACACACACACACAGATCTACTTTTCAAAAGCTTGTGTTTCACACTTTGTTTTTTATGAAAGACCTAGATTACTGTTTTTGCTGACCGAAAGCAATCTGAAAGGGGTTTTTGCCTTTATGATAAAAAGTGAAAAGTGAAAACAACACTTAATGTTTACTCTTCAGAGACCTGTTATACTGGCAGCGCGCACCTCGAACACGGTGAGCGGCCCCACCAAGTTCCTTCCCCGGAACAACACTCAGCATCTCAGCATCAAGCCGCCTTAGCTTTGAATTGTGTCTGTGAGCATCTGTGCTTTATATCGATTTTTTTGTGTGTGCATCTGTTAGCAAGAAGAGTCTTAAGGTATCAGAAACGTCTAAGAAGGGTTATTTTTTGGGGGGGTCTGAGAACTTTAAAAAATGTTCCATATAAATTTATAGTCAATGCTTTATGTCATTTTAGCTTAGAAGCATTTTATAGGAACACCCCATTTGAAGATAGTTGGGGAAACCTGTATATATAAGACTAATAGTGGTGGAAAAAAATAGAGGAGTAGGCTAAAGGATTTAGGCTTTATATTCCTGCAGACATACCTTCACACAGTGAGAAAGAAGCACGGCAGACAGATTTGCAGTGTGCTAATACAAGCTAATATGCACTTAATGAGACTTCCAGCTGTCTGCTTTTCAATTCACACTCACTGAATTTATTTAGAGCACCCTTTTTACTGCAAACTAATTAAGACACCCTCATTCTTTTTCCTTGAGGTATCTGCAACAGCTACTTTGAACTTTTTGGGTACATTAGCTAATGACCCCATACAGTGGGCAGTCTATAGAGATTGCAAGGAAAATACAAAAAGGATACACACCAAATGGTGTGTTAAACAGCGAGCTAAAATGCTCTAATAATTAACCAAGCCAAGGAGACTGGTCTTATTGGTATTAGGTTTTCAGTTTTTCAGAGGACAGAAAGTCGTCTTTTCTGAAGAATTATAAGAGGTGAACAGTAATATTTAAAGATGAAAAGACATGGTTCTTATTTCCTCTTTTGGTGAATTATTCTCATAGCTAAAGCTTTCCTGACCCCCAAAGTTTCAGGATACTTCAATTTAACCAGCTCTAAGCCCCAATATAATATGAAGTCAAAAGGCATGTTCTCCAAACATTTAATATTTCTCAAGAGGAAATGAGGAATATGTATTTACTTTCAAAAAAGAAGGAAATTGGTTCCTATTAATCAAATTTCACCAAGAAAATGTATATTTCTTTCACAGAGATATGGAAAGACAAATTTCTGCCAAGCTTGTCTGTGTCACGCTCAAACGTTTATCGATGAGGTTACAAGGTTTACAATGTTAGAGTTGCAAAGGAATGTGTCTTTATAATAAGGTGAGCCTCTTTTTGATGTTTTAAAGATGGCTTTCATTTCGTACCCTCTCCTCTTGCTGCTAGATCAGCCATTTTAAGACTGCCTTGTGGATTCTTGAGACACGACAGAAGCAAACTAGCCTTTGCTATATTTTACAAATAGTTATCACATGTAATCATTACAGTACAGTAGCTGAATAAGTTCTGATTTTATAGATGAGAGAACTAAGGTTCAGTGTGGTTACATATTTTGACCAAGATCCCAAAACTAATAAAGAAGAGAGCCAGGAATTAAACCCAGATCTCTCACTGTTTACTCTTCTATACTATCCCCCCTTTGGGAATAACAGTTATATAAAATGGTGTGATTAAAGCATTCTTAATTGGAAAATCAAATCTAAAACAAGTGGCTTTCTATACTTAGTGACCAGAAATCATAAACCTTTCTATTTATGCCTAAATCCAAAAGCTATTCTGTACAATAAAAGAATAATCCCCTGTAAAGACAAATTTTGGCAAGGAGGAATGCAGTCCAATTTGCTTGCACGACAAAAATAGAAACACATGTAATCTCAAATTAACTGTCTTTGTTTTCTGCAGTTCTATGCAAATGCAAATATGCAAAATAACAAATCCTTGAAAGAGAAAAAATGTACAAGTTGGCAACTGGTTGTCCTCATGTTTCTCTTAATTGATGAGCTCTTTCCCTGTTGGAACTCTTAAGACTGCTCAGATTCCCTGGCATTAGTCCTCATGAAATCTCATCTAAATGATATCTTTGTGGAGTCCATGATGCTCAATCAGACATTCTGGCTAGCATACCAGGCTGCTGATCTGACATTCAGTGCCCAGAATCTCTGTTGCTGGGCCAAGCAACCCACCTCCTGAGTTGTTTCCTGCCCAATTTGTGGTATCTCTGCCAATGAGTTTTCTAGACGGCTAGAACCCCTCTACCCTGAGCATGACAATGAGCCAAGAATATGCACAAAGGCCCCAAGTGGTTACGAATGCAGTGACATATCCTACAGATAAATAGAGGCACTGATGAGCAGAACCAATGTCTGCACACGAATGCTTAAATCAATTACAATGGCAAACAGCTGTTTTATGAGGGGCCATGACTATTCAGAACGTTAATGTAGGCACTTAACACATGGTGACCATCACAGAAGCGGTGATGAAGAATTGGGGGGGTACTAAAATAAGAAAATAATTCTCTCTGGTTGGTTTAATGTCATATAGAGGAATAGTCTCACACATGTAGAGAAAATACAATAATTACATTATCAGAGCATCCTCCACTTTGAAAAATGAATCAGCAAAAAAATAAATAAATGTAAGAAAAGGGGGAGACTGGGTGGCTCAGTCAGTTGAGTGTCTGACTTTGGCTCAGTTCATGATCTCACAGTTTGAGTTTGAGCCCTGCATTGGGCTCTGACAGCTCAGAGCCTGGAGCCTGCTTATAGTCTGTGTCTCCCTCTCTCTCTGCCCCTCCCCTTCTCTCATGTCTCTCTGTCTCTGTCTCTCTCTCTCTCTAAAATAAATAATAAAACATTAAAAAAATTAAAAAGAGAAAAAACAGAAAAATGAATCAGCTACTGGCAATCTCCCAACATTAGAGCTATATACAAAAAAGTACAGGGAAATCTAGATGTGCAAAATAGATGAACCAGGAATTCAGGTAATTCTTGATAAACTCATTAAGTTTTCTTGAAATAAATTATCCATTTTACATGTGCCCCTTCTCCAGGTTTACAGGCACCACTCATACTTCTACCCTGGACTATGGTTACTAATTCCTGACCATTCCTGTCTTCACCTCCTCCAACTTGCCATTCACATCACTACCAGAGAAAACTACTAAAAGCACTATTTTGTTTACATCACTGTCTTGCCTTAAAATGTATGCCCCTCCTGCTCCCACTTCTGCTATCACATAAAATGTATGTCTAGGTTCTCCAACCCAAAGTTTATTGCTTCAATGTGCTTTCCTGGCATTTTCCCCCTCCCTTCTTTTTTTTTAAATTTTTAAATTTTTATTTATTTTTGAGAGAGAGAGAGTGTGAGCAGGGGATGGGGAGAGAGAGAAGCAGACACAGAATCTGAAGCAGGTTCTAGGCTCTGAGCTGTCAGCACAGAGCCCCACACAGGGCTCAAACTCATGAACCATGATATCATTACTTGAGCCTAAGTCCCACGCTGAACTGACTGAGCCACCCAGGCTCTCCCCCGCTCCCTTCTTGTTTGAAAAAAAAATGTTTATTTACTCTCTAGAGAGTTTATTTATGAGAGAGAGAGAGAGAGAGAGAGAGAGAGAGAGAGAAAGAGAGAGAGAGAGAGAGAGAGACAGGGAGAAAGACACACAGAATCCAAAGCAGGATGCAGGCTCTGAGCTGTCAAAACAGAGCCCAAAGCAGGTCTTGAACCTACGAACTGAACCACGAGATCATGACCAGATCATGACCCAAGGGGAAGTTGGATGCTTAACCAACTGGGTCACCCAGGAGCCCCGCCCCTCCCTTCTTAAGATAGCCCTATGTTTCCACTAATAAACTTGTACGAATATAGTTGCCACTAGGTATGTGGGTAATTTAAAATTAAATTTAAATTAGATAAAATAAAAAATTTCGCTTCTCTGCTGGACTAGCCATATTTCAAACCCTCAACAGGCACTTGTGGCTAGTGGCTACTGTATTAGGGACAACTGTTCCACATTTTCCATGCTGCTCCCCTCCTCCTTCTGATATATTCCAGTATGAAATAATCCCCACCTCTTTTGAACCCTTTTCAATTTTGTTATAATACTCACATTTTAATTCTGATGCTGCTGCTTTAAAGAAATATATGTAAAAAGACTATTTTCTTACTAAGTTTTAGACAGAGAGAGACAGAGAGGGAGAAGAAAGAAGGGAAGCCGCATAGTTTTGTTTCCAGAAAGCCTGTACATTGCAGGCACTCAAACATAGTTTTAAATAACAAAATATAATTCACATTTTAAATGCTGACCCTTTTTATCAATTGTAAGAAAATATTGTCTTGTCTAACTTTTTCATTTGTAAGGTGCTCTTTATTTTCTGGATCTTGGGAAGATCCTAGGGGTTCCACAAAGAACAGGGACAGCCAGGAATAGCTTTGGGGTTTAGTGCTGTTGCTACTTTTTCCACCCGGATGCCAGCATGTCCATACTTTCATAGTGAGCATGGCTACATCTGTGTTTATTGAACAGTTCTGGTGATATAACTGTCCCAGAATCACACAGTTATTAGAATTTGCCATTAATCAATTGTAATACAACTTTTCAAGAACATATCTACTGTGTCACATAAGACACCTTCTTGGACACTGAGGCAAAAGCCTTGCAACTGCTAAGTAAGTGTGTGATCTTTGTACTATGGGTATAATGTCACATGCATTTGTGTGCAGATTACAACATTCCAGAAAACTGTTCTCTCAGATGTTGCATTTGGGGTAATTGATGCTTTAAGCCTAAAAATCTTAATAAGCTGACACATTTATTTTCAGAAGTGCCTGCAAGGGGTGCAATTCTAAAAAATTATGTTCCAACCTGGCTGATTGGCTAATAAAATAAAAGTAGTTTGTAACAAATAAACAAGTAAAGGATATGGCATGCCTTGCACAGTTTTTAACACAAATGGGTAAAATCACTTCATTTCTTTCAATAAAAACATCTTGCACCTAAAATAAAATGCCTGGTGTTTATACAGAAATGGCATGCTTTCATATAAAAAAAATTTGATAGCTGTTGTTGCCAATAAAAAGTTACTTTTTTTTAATGGCCCAACCATAGTCGTGCAAAACCAAGAGCTGATGATAGCATTTTTTGTCCTAATCCTCCAGTTTTAAATAACATTCAGTTTGTAAGGAAATGTATTAGTTCTTTTATTGATTCTTCTTTATAAATGCTTTGAAGTAACTCCACACAGAAAACAGTAAGCATAACTGACTTATAAAGTTGTCGATATTTCAGTGGTCACCTTACATCAATATTCTTTTCCATTAAAAAGAGAGCTATTAAGTGTTTCTAGATTACGAACAGGGGAGGTATCTGGGCTTTACTTTGCCCCACTCACCCAGCTCCTACTCTGACCCTACTTAGATTTTATAGCCAATTGTAACAAAGAAAGCTGATTTCTCATCTCACAAAACAAATGATTTGGAATATCACAAGAGAGTGGGGGACTCCTACAGACTAGCCAGTGAAAATGGGGAGCAGGGAGAGTTAGCAAATTGATGTTGATGAGAAGACTGAGTGAAGGTAGATTGCACTAAGCAGAGAAAATAAATATATAAAAAACAGACATCCGAGGCCAGTCAGAGTAGGAACAAAGAATCTTAAACATTTTGATAGCTCCTGTGGGCACCACTGACTTCTAGACATAAGTCTACTATCACCCACCATTTTTCATAACTGGACAAACTGCATAGGGTTTAGATCACTTCTACCACATCACACCTATGAAGGAACTCTGTTATTTTGAGATGCTAATATTCTTCCCCCACATATGTTACGGAAGACATTGGCATTGCAACCTAGACATTAGTATTAAAAAGACCTATGGTATGAGTCATCCTTAACATTTCTTGAAGTATGTGAACAAGGAGGAGAGTCCTCAGGAACAATGATGAAGACAAAACTAAAGAAGAATCCTCTGTATTACTGTCTGTGCAGGCAGGGAAGGATCTATTTTGACATTTTCAATTTTCCTTCTGAATATTCATGTTGTTAGTGCTTCCGGTTTTCTCAGAGGCCTGTGTCTTTGTCTGTTTGGGCTGCCATAACAAAAATACAATAGACTGAGTGGCTCAGACCACAAGTCTTTATGTCTCACAGTTCTGGAGGCTGGAAGTCCAAGATCAGGTCATCAGCAAACTCATGTCTGGTGAGAAGGCTCTTTTTTTTTTTAAGTTTATTTATTTATTTATTTTGAAAGACAGAGGCAGAGAGAAAATCCCAAGCAGGTTCCCTGCTGCCAGCGCAGAGTGCAATTTGGGGCTCAATCTCGTGAACGGAAAGATCATGACCAGAGCAAAATCAAGACACTTAACCAATTGAGCCACACAGGTGTCCCTGATGAGAATTGTCTTGCCGTTGATCTTCCCCATGTCTTCATGTAGTGGAAGGGGCAACAGAACTCTGAGGTCTCTTTTGTAAGGATCCTAATCCCATTTATAAAGACTCCACCCTCATGGCCTAATCACCTCCAAAAGGCCTCACCTCCACATACTAATCACATTGGGAATTAGGTTTCAACCTATGAATGTGAGAGGAGTACAAACATTCAGTCTATAGTAGCAATAACTTCTATGAATAAAGCCAAGGCCACTGAAGACGTTTGTACAAAACTCACTATGGAATAAGGGACTGACCTTATATTTGAGGATTAGAAAAGTGAGTTTTGTCGTGAGGATGCTCTGTCATAGTATATCTACAATCAAACTAGCCAGTGTTTTGTTTGTTTGTTTATGGTTTAGCATACACAATTGGTATAACTTATTACTGGATTTGTCCAAATATTAGAACGAATATTTACAAATAGTTTTGGGGTGCCTGGGTGGCTCAGTCAGTTAAGCATCCAACTTTGGCTCAGGCCATGATCTCGTGGTTCATGAGTTGGAGCCCCACATCGGGCTCTGTGCTGACAGCTCAGAGACTGGAGCCTGCTTCAGATTCTGGGTCTCCCTCTCTCTTTGTCTCTCTCTCTCTCTCTCTCTCTCTCTCTCTCTCTCAAAAATAAACATTAAAAAAATTAAAAAAAATAGTTTCAGTGGTTTTTCATGTCATAAAGCAAGATTTTTTGTATTGTTATGCCATTTCTTAGAAAAGTTGCATAGATTGTTTCTAGGTAGACACATACCATATTCACTGGTACGCAGACTGCAATGCAATTAACAAGATCTTTAATTTTAAATTGTAACATCTAATCAGTTGAGGAAACAGTTCAAGTGATACTCAGTTGAAAAAAGAGAACAGGAAAAACAAATTCAAAATGGTAAAGTAAACGGGAAAAAAGTTACAGAATTGAGTGGATTAGATTGATAAATCAGGATAAACCAGAATGTATCATTGGCATGTTAGAAGGATATCAGAAGAATAAATGAAAAAAATGTGAAGTAATCTGAGCAATTTAGAAGAAATAAGCTGTATAAATCCAAGGTATCATAAAGAAAGACTCTCATGACTGCTTCTCTTAGAATATTTTCCTCTTAGCGGGGGGAGGGGTGGGTGAGAGAACTAAATGCATTTTAAAAATTTTGTAAGTTCACAAGAACAATTAGTTTCCTAACTACTGCTGACACAAAATAAAAGCACTTCAGAGGCTCCCTCTTCTAGAATGAACAGATTGAAAATTTAGTAACATATATGGCTTTAAGTAGTTGTCTTCTATACACCAGGTTTTCTGCTCATTCAGAGAAAAACACTCCTCATACAGAGATTTGCTAAAAGAAAGCACTTTATAAACTCGCATACATAATTACAATCATTACCACATGTTGAGAGAACTCTCACACTCTCAATGCTTTACATACATCATTTCTAGTACATAAAAAAATCCTGTAAAATGGGAATGATCACCAGTCCCATTACATAAATTGAGAAACTGAGACTCTAAGGAGTCAAATAACTTGTGTAAGTTATTGGAGAGTGGTGGATAAAGGATTTAAACCCATTCATCATGTATGGCTTTCAATAACTGACTCCATATAGATTAGCACATTGCATAGACAGAGATTAGAAAATGCCATTGTTTTATTAATTGTGAATTTGTCTCATCACTCATGAAATGTTTTTAACTCTTTAGTATGTGACACTGTTCTGTGTGTTCATCACACAACAATAATTAAGACAACGTCCCTAACATTATGGATCTGAAACACAGACATTATTCACAAAACAAAAACAAGAAACAAAACAAAACAACAACAACAAACCATACACTGTTCTATGTGTTCATCACACAACAATAATTAAGACAACGTCCCTAACATTATGGATCTGAAACACAGACATTATTCACAAAACAAAAACAAGAAACAAAACAAAACAACAACAACAAACCATACACACAACAGGTCAGCATACTGGCCTTGGTCAGCTAACTGCCTCTCATTTCTGAGTTTAGTTTTAAACTTTTTCTTTATGTAGTGAACTACAAGATAGTTCACGGTGGGCATGTTTGGCATTTGGGATTGCTATAATCACACCTGACCTCACATGTGACTTGAAAATACAAGAAGACTGTGTAAGACAAATGGACCCTGATGCTCTGTCACCTGGGTAAACTATTCTTAGCATGTAGGCCTCTCCTTCAGTCCTCATATTACTCCAGAAATTTTTTTTTTCTCTACAGACTCATGCTACTCTGTATTCTCTCTTAATTCTTTGCAGCCCCAAATTGCATAAGGAAAGCATCTAATTCAGTCATATTTTCTATTAAAACAAAAATGACATGTGGGGCACCTGGGTAGCTCAGTCAGTTAAGTGTCTGACATCAGCTCAGGTCATGATCTCACAGTACCTGAGTTTGAGCCCCACATCAGGCTCTGCACTGGCAGTGTGGAACCTGCTTAGCATTCTCACTCTCTCCTCTCCCTCTGCCTCACCTCTGCTCGTGCGCTCACCCTCTCAAAATAAATAAGTAAATAGACTTGAAAAAGAAATGACATGCCATTTACTTGGAAAATTCTTCCCAGGATATTTATTTTATCAAAAGGAATTGATTTAAAATGGGTCAAATTTAGGGACAATGTATTGAGGTGTGAAGATTTCCTATCTCCTTTATTCTACCTAGACACAACTTGCATATACAAAGTTACTCTTCTAGGGGCACCTGGGTGGCTCAGTTTGTTGAGTGTCCAACTCTTGGTTTTGGCTCAGGTCATGATCTCACTGTTTTGGGAGTTCAAGACCTGTATCGGGCTCTGTGCTGAGAGCACAGAGCCAGCTTAGGGTTCTCTCTCTCCCTCTCCGTCTGTCCCTTACCTGCTCTCTCTCTCTCTCTGTCTCTGTCTCTCTCTCTCTCTCAAAAAATAAAATAAACTTTAAAGATAAAAACAAAGTTACTCTTCTATAGTCAAAAGTCATCAAAGGCAGAACCATACAATCTGCCATTATTATTACTTTTTTAAGTTTGGTACTACCATATCAAAGAAGCAGATCAGTAAGGCTGCTCTTCATGATCCGTGCCTTGTCCTAAGACACAAAGCAACAGGTGTGATTGTGTCAATAGCTTATAATGATGCAATAGCTGACCTAGTGCTGGACAAATTGAAAACTGAAGGCTTTAAGGGAGGACGGAGACCTCTTTCTACCAGTGTTTTTAAATAGCAAAAATATGCCGTGATGCATCCTTCTCTGTGGAGGACTCTCTGAGAGTAACTTCAGTCCCATACTTCCTGAGGACTGTTCTACATACCTTAGACTCGTATTTGCATACTTAGTGGAATAATTGAATTCCAATAACCTCCACAGATAAATACACTACCTTTATTCAAGGAATGCCATATACTCAATATAACACTGCCCTTTGGAGTTCATGATTTGAGACGTCCTTGAAAGTAAGATTACCTGATAAAGAAGCCACTTTACTGCCAAAATAAATAAGCTTCCTTGGTCATGACTCAAGACAGAGTCGCTGTATTTAATCCTGTTCTGCATATTCCACATCCTAAAAGTGTATTCTACATCAAGCCCTTCAATATTTGCTGGTAAATTAGTTGCAGAAATTCATTTCCCTCTTCCTAAGAACTAACTGAATGGATTCTGTTTCAAGTCAAAGAACCACGACACAGTAAAAGAGCAGTCTTGAACTTAAGAGAAATAAGAAAACTTAGAAAGATCCAGATTATTGGTGTACATAAATGGATTTTCATTCAGATTTGCTACTTTTTGTCCACCACACGAAATTCTTTATGCGGGCACCCCAGTTCCGTGATTGATGGCAATTCTACCTCATCTTGGCACCTTTCAGTGAAAACGCACAAAGAGCCCCCTCTCACTAGGACTCCAGAAGTCCACTCTGAGAACTGTATAGCAGAGCTGTGCTACCTCAAAATTTGATTCAAACATGCTCCAAATTCTTGTAATTAAGTGTCTAATTAAACAAAATTTCCTGAATTTCACAAGAAATTCATGTCAAAATGTTGTTCAGGAATATGTCTATTCCCCTGAATGCTATAGTATAAAATGCCAAAGGCCTTATGCATTTGAACCTTGTTGGCATATCGTTGTTTTCTGCCAGGAGCTAAAATGATATATGAGCTAGTTTTGTAGCCAGAAAAACTCATAGCAGAGGAATAATTTTGGATATTTTACTATTTGTTGTTCTCCAGAATAATAAGCAATTTCCACCGATATCCTGGGAGTCAGAAAACAGATGAACCACTTACTTGACAAATGAAGTACAGAGAACAGACTGCAAATCTTTACAAATATCCACTTTTTGATGTTAAAATATTACATCAACAATGAACAATTTTTCAGGAACAGGAAACAAGAAATGCACATCATAGATGAAAAAAAATTAAGATTTAGGTTAGAAGTGGTCAGCTATTTCCTAATGTTGTTAATTTCTCAAAATCACTACTGATATTAAAATTAAAATAGTTGTCTTCTCAGAATAATAGCCTCTTTGATTCACTGACAGATAGTGAAAGTACAATGTTTATATAAAAATCATGGTATGATAGGATGCAATGTAGTTTTCACTATAGAATTCTAAGCATAAACTACGGTCACAAAATGAGTATGAACTTATGAGTGGGTGAGTGAGCGTGTGTGTGTGTGTGTGTGTGTGTGTGTGTGTGTGTGTGTGGCAGGGGGAGGGAAAGAAAGGGAAACTGAGACTCACTACAGGTGCACTTTAAAGGATAGACCTATGCCCACAACTTCTATGTTAAATTTAACTTGTACAATAATTGAATTCCGATAACAATTTTAGGTCTGAGTAAAGGTACATAGTTTCATCTGATTCTACATGAAATTTGTGACTTACTTGAAGTGCTAGAAGCCACTTTACATCTCAACCTCTTGTTTCCCTACGTTGAAAGTTAGAGTGTGTCATTACATCTTCTAAGAGAGTCATGCTTTTGCAGGTCTGGATCTAAGGCTGACTATGGCATTGACATTTTGTGTACAGTAGTACCTGCTGCTTATGGTTTTCGATTCCTAGTTATTGGACCAATATGAATGAAGCCATAGCTGATGGTGCCGTGGGGAAATGAATGAAACTATACACTCTTGGGAGATCACCAGGAAGACAGCCCAGTCTTTCACCCATGGTACTTTTTCTATTCAGGTGGATATTGCAGGCCTATTAGCTGTAACCCTATATGAACAGATTTTAGGGAACAGAAACAGTAATACGATTTCTCAATACATACTCTAAGAAAGCTCTGAAATAGCTCTGGCTAGGAGTAATTACCCTTGAATTCGAATTCCAGCTCCATCTCTACCTACTTCAGGGACATAAGAGAACATGCTTAACACCCTGGGCTTGTTATCCTCATGGCCCCTATCTCCCAAGATACACGATATCTATGTGAAGTGATGGATATGCTAACTGAACTTATTTTGGTAATCTTTTCACAATATGTAAGTGTATCAACTCAGCGCCTTAAACTCATACAATGTTGTATGTCAGTTATATCTCAATAAACTGGAAATAAATAAAAATGAGGCATGGAGCCTTTTAAAATGACATTTTAAGACCATCCAATGTAGCGGAATCAAGATAAGAAGTTGGGTCCTGTGACTTTTTCCAATAATTTTGGACTGTTGTAAAATATTTTCATGATGAAATCTTGCACATAAAGAGAATCATTAAAAAAAAATAAAGTAAATGCAGTATCTACTCATTTCTCAAACTGTAACAGAACCAATAAATGCCAAGTAACACAAGGCAATATGGAGACAACGATTGCTGATTACATTTCTCTTTTGAGGAATTCATTGTCTAACTGAGGAGAAAAATTTATGAACAGATTTTTGCCCAGCTGCTATGGGAACACAAAGAAGCTGACACAGTCAGGCTTCATAGAGAAGGTAACAGGCTATGGAAGAGACAAAGGCTTTCTTCTGGTAAAGAGGAGGGAAAGGAATTCTTAGCAGTGGAAATAGCAGGCTAAGGGGCAGGAAGGTTCCTTAGGATCTCCCTCACATTCAGGAGATGGTAAAAACTTTGATCTGGCTGGAATGTACCCTTAATGGCAAGTAATTATGTGATATGGGGCTTATAAAGGTAATCGGCACATGACTGAGAACTACTTTGCTTCCAGGCTAAGGATTTTGAACCACATCCTAAAAGTATATCAAAAGCATAGAGTTTAATTCTCAAATGGCTCTGGGTTGGTGTGCAGAGTAGTGGGGTTGGGGAAGAGTGGTAGCAAATTCAAAATCTCCTTGCTTGAGTATCTCAGCAGTTTGTATCCATTCTCTTGGCTGGTTTAGGAACTGGACTAAATTTATCCAATTAATCTTTGCTGTTGGTGATGCCTTAATTCCAGAGTATGAGTATCTTACAGTGGCTTTATAGTTAGAAGTTAAACATTACTTAATGGTATTATAACAACTTTTCTTTTATACTCTGTTTATGTTTATTTTGTACTTTATAGTTTTTTATCAGAAATAAAACTTTATTGGGGCACTTGGGTGGCTCAGTTGGTTAAGCATCCAACTTCAGCTCAGGTCATGATCTCACGGTTCATGGGTTGGAGCTCTGCATCAGGCTCTGTACTGACGGCTCAGAACCTGGAGCCTGCTTCAAATTCTGTGTCTGCCTCTCTCTCTCTCTCTCTGGTCCTCACCCACTCACGCTCTGTCTCTGTCTCTCAAAAATGAATAAACGTTAAAAAAAACTAAAAAAGTAAAAGAGATAAGACTTTATTTACAAAGCCCGATTTATAACATGGCAGTATTTGTCACTAGGGAAAACAATTTCCTTGCTTTTAAACAAATGCATGTTCCCACTGAAAAAGAAACGATTTTAAATTAGAAGAATGTCCTTATGTTATCGGACATTATAGTTATAAATTCTGTTTAAACCAACTACTCCACTCTAAGTACAAAGATCAATCTTTGTCTTCCTTAGGTTTCTTGGTGAATGCTAATTAACATCCTCAAGTATAACCTTAACTGTATCTTGCTGGTCCTCTCTGAAGGTCAACATGTTATTTTAAGAAAAATATGTACAAATCTACGGTTGATTTAAATGAGGGCATATCCTATCTTTAAAAAGTGAATAGAACAGGTTAAACTAAGAATTCCAGTGTGGCTTGGAGATTAAGGGGTTGTTAGCTTCCCAGTTATGGTATTGCAACTAAACAATACCATCTGAAAACGGGATCACATAAACGTTCAGCAAAAAGAGTAGATTTGAGATAAGGTGGAACAACCTTATCAAAATATTATCAACCTTATTCAAAATAGTAGAATTTATTTTAAGATGCATTTATTTGTAAATCAATGTTTAAGTAACAAAAACTCCTATTTGTTTCCCTAGGATAGCAACAGCTCCCCAGTATTTGGGAGCTTTAGTTGAGTATGCATGCATTCTTTATGGATGTGTCACCTCAGACGTTAAGCCAAGGGTCTGGACAATTTGAGAATCCTGAGAATTAGCATCATTTGTTGTGAGATTTCTTTTTCCTGATTCCTGGCCTCCACTCATCATTGGCCCTACTCTGTCAGTCCCTGAGAAAAAAATATGTATTTCACTAGAGTGGTTTAAGAAGATGCATTTCTGAGGGAGGAGTAATGATCTAAAATCCCACCTGTTTTCCCTTAGTATCATCAAAACCATATTGGCCATTCATCACTGACGGAACACTTTGGGGATGGTTGTCTTTTATACTAAGCTGTGAACTTGTGGAAGGAAATCTGTGAAAATAAGCAACAAATAACATCTATAAGTCAAGTCTGGGAGGTGAGGTGGGAAAGCAAAGTTTGCCAAGGATCTGAAGATTTTTAACAAATGTTATTTTGCAAAAAAAACCCACAAATATTATGTGATCTTACTCAAGTCATTGGGTTAATATATCTTAATAAATCAAATAATCAAATAATCACAAAACCACAAAGGTTGCTAAAGTGAGAAGCTATATATATATATATACACATATATATGTGTATATATATATATACACATATATATATATACACATATATATGTGTATATATATATATACACATATATATATATATACACATATATATGTGTATATATATATATACACATATATATATATACACATATATATGTGTATATATATATATATATATATATATATATACACACACACAAATACATATATATGTATATATAAAGAACATCAGTGGATCCAGTTCTTCTCTATTGACTATCTTTTAGGCCCATTTCATTGTGCAGATTTTGATAAACTGTATTGAGTTACCTGATATGCTTTTTCTATAAATAATGGTGAATTAGTTTAGGAGAGAAAAATTCAAGAAATGCCAAGCATGCATCTCTCTCGACATCACTTGTTCTTCTAAGCCAGAGAGGAAAGAGCTAGAACACATTATAAGTGTAATCATGCATCACCCAAAAGTCACTTCTGTGAAGCTGAGCAGGTTGTTAACACTACTAAAGTTCACACAGAGTTTGGAGAGTTGGAATTGGCTTTTACAAGATAGATGGGCATGTGAAAGTCCATGACCTAATTGCCATAGCAACTTATTAAAAATGTGGGTATGTCTTTGAGCCACAAGAAACAGAATTAGTTGTCCAATCTTATTTCTCTGTGTTTATGAATCTTGTAATTGGGGAGAAGGATTTTGGGGTAGAAAGAGTTTTAAGCATCAGCACCAAATTCAACTCTGCAAAATATGTTAGGATAGTGAAGGGTACAATCTAAAACTTCTTTCCTTTCCTTTGCCATTGTCATTTAGGAGGAACAGACTATCTATAACTATTCTCCAAATAACAAATGAACAAAAAGCTATGAAATTAGGTCTCAGTACAATGTTAGCAAAGCCTTAAGAGTTAACACTTTAGTAACATCTCCATTTTATAAATTTTATGCAATTCTCTTACATCAATTGACAATGATCACCACAACCTCCCCACTCACCACACTCCCCCCCCACACACACACACATTGAATAGATACCCTACAAATGAAAGATCTCTGAAGAAGGACCATGCTGGTAAGTCTATTTTAGCTCTTGAGCACTTGCTGGTTTTGGTATAAAAATCTCCACAACCATGGGAAAAGAAGTGACACATTACCTGAAGAAAAACAATGTTGTATTTCTGCTAAATCCACTGAGAGACACAGCATGTTTAAGGTCAAGAATGCCCGGCACTTTGGCATTCAAACAATCCTTTATCGGAGGATATAGGAAAAGATATCTTCATTATATTTTGGTAATCAACATTCAGCAAGCTCTGGGAAGCAAGAATGGAAAACAATTTGGGATTTCAAGAAGCAAAGTGAGCCATGACTCACTTTGACATTCCAAATACTGGTATTTTTCACTCAGCAGCAGCATGTAAGGATTGTCCTGGAGTGATGCTTTAACCTTTTATAAATTAAACATTCTTTTTCCCCTTAAACAAAATAGATTCCTGCTGCCCCTTAGACACTCTAAATAGATGAATAAATCAATTCAGTTGTTGCATAGGGAGAGAAAAGGGCAGCAACACAGCTCCTCTGTTCTTAAAAATTGGAAGAAGGTGGCATTGAGGTGGTGCCTTGTAACTGGTAAAGTGGTGAGAACAGAACTTGAGAAGCTGGCACTTACTCATAAGTTCTTGTAATAAATGTTAGCTGTTTTGCTACTTGGAATCCATCTACCCAATACATATATTCTAGAAGTTTCTTACAGTTAGGGACTATTCTGTGTGTGTGTATTGACCAAGGATTGAATCATTTACCACTCAAGTCAGGAGGGGGATCAAACTGACTCCAAAAAGTACACATTTTTCAGGAGAAATGAAAACTTGTAGGTACATACACATGTCTGACTACACTGTTTTTTACCTTTTTTCTAGGTAACTTCTAGAAACT
This sequence comes from Panthera tigris, assembly GCF_018350195.1. Lineage (NCBI taxonomy): Eukaryota > Metazoa > Chordata > Mammalia > Carnivora > Felidae > Panthera > Panthera tigris. The sequence continues at coordinate 51,332,735 of NC_056672.1, forward strand.
TCTAAAGATTAAATCTCTCAAGATGTAAAAAGGAAAATCCAAATTCTAAACCCAAGATTCATTTAATTAACACGGTAAATAAAATCATATACACGCTGAAAACAATATACAGATGGACCTCTAAGGAAAATTTACCTATGATAATTCTGATATATGTCAACTTTTAGTTATGTGAATTCTTTTACTAATACATCATATGTTTAAAAGGGAGTCTTATAAGTAGATGCTAATTATTATGTAAACATATAGACACGCACATAATTAAGAATACATCTATTCTGTCAACTAAGACACAAAGGTTTCCTGACTTCAAGTGCACTTTTCCTTTTGGTGATAACACTTTACAAATACTAACTTATTTAATGGTACTTCTAAAAACCATTTTTTGTGATCTATACTTATTTTTATGTTTTAAATTTTAACAAACACTTCTTTGTAAGCGTGCCATGGTCATTGTGCTACTTTTCATTATTTTATTCTAATTCTCCTTTATAATCTTTCAGTTAAACAATTACAAATATATGAACATTATCTTCATATTGGCCCTATTACTTAAGTTGCCAAATATCACATATGTGGATACACACACACACAGACATACAAATACACACATGTGTCCTGTATGATTTTGCCTTGTACCTTTTATTGAGTTTGTCAGGACACCCTAAATGTCCTACATTAAGATTTTCAAAAATAAATCATTAAAAGCATAAAAGATATTTTTAAACATCTTGGGATGCCTGGCTGGGTCAGTCAGTGGAGCATGCAACTCTTGATCTCAGGGTTGAAGGTTCAAGTCCCACACTGGGTATAGATACTTCTTAAAAATAACATCTTGGGGCGCCTGGGTGGCTCAGTCGGTTAAGCGGCCGACTTCAGCTCAGGTCATGATCTCGCGGTCTGTGAGTTCGAGCCCCGCGTCGGGCTCTGTGCCGACAGCTCAGAGCCTGGAGCCTGTTTCAGATTCTGTGTCTCCCCCTCTCTCAGACCCTCCCCCGTTCATGCTCTGTCTCTCTCTGTCTCAAAAATAAATAAACGTTAAAAAAAAATTAAAAATAACATCTTAAATAAATAAATACATCTTTAGAAGTGCTTAAATGGCTTAACAGCTGTAGCTGAGAATCTTGCCTCCATAGGTGAAGATCTGGACAATGCATTATGGTCTCTTCTATAGTCGGACTGAAAGAAGACCAGACCTAAAAATACTTACTTTTCATATTCAAGAAATAAAAAAGACTGTTGTTTGCCTAAAGTCCGAAGTCAGGGATAACTTTTGATCAGCTCATGGCCATGAAACTCAGCCAGTCAGGACAGCCTCATTCCAGGCATCATGCTTCTGAAAGTTCACCATCAATAGGAGCTTTACTCCTGTGACCACGCTACCAGCTACATTCCACCAATTCCTAAACACTCCAGCTTTTGAAAGTCCCACCAAGCCCTGAAAATCAGGCTTCCAAAATATTTATATAAAATCAGTCTGGCTTCATTACAGGAGACAGTGTCTTACAAATACAGCTCTCCTTTACAGTCAGTGAGAAGTTTGCATCAGCCATCGAGCTTAATTATTACGAGTTCACAAGTCTCTCAATGGTTTACCTGTGTTCATGGTTAGTTTTGAGTTGAACTTGTGAGTGATAGACACAATGATACTCTGATACAAGATTATCATAGTCAATCTTTCAAATTCTTGTAGTAATTGATATTACCGATTTTTTATTTATAAATACAACACAAACTTTGTCAAAATGCAGGTATGAATTTTATGATTTTTTAAATTTTTTATGCTTTGTATTTTTTATTTACTTATTTTTTTTTTAATTTTAGAGAGAGAGAGAGAGCCCAAGCCAGGGAGAGGAGCTGAGAGAAAAAGAGAAAGAATCTTAAGCAAACTCCACACTTAGCACAGAGCTCAATGAAGATCTTGGTCCCAGGACCCTAGGTTCATGACCTAAGCTGAAATCAAGAGTTGGATGCTCAACTGACTGAGCCACTCAGGCACCCTTTATGCTGATTTTTGTTAGAAACAGTGAACAATTACTAACTAAGGGAAAAGAACTTTTAAAGTTGTTTGAGCAGGATACAATTGTTCGTCAACATAAAAAATGAGGGAAAGTCAGATATAGGCCAACATATAATACAGGCAAGCTGAGCAATGAATGATTTCCTCAACTAGTACCAAAGAAAACTAATTAATAACAAAATTCAGAACATAAAATAATCACAGCAGAAGTTGTAATGGCCATCCACTATGTATGTCATATTTTACAGCTCAAATGATTGAAGATACTGCTTGCCACCAGAGCATTTTCTGATTCCACAATTGCGAATGAATTTTCAAGTGTCAAAAGTGAAATCTACTACTTGTACACTTTACAAATAAATCCAGCACCATCCAAATTTAAAAAATCCAGCACCTCCATTTACTTTTACAGAGATTATCAAAGATCTAAATGCTTCACCTTTCTACAGCATAGCCACGGATACAAGTACTCACAATGCAGAAAAAAAAAAAAATCCCTTTGCTTGTGCAGTATTTTCCTTCTGAAAAAGCCTTGCTTATAATGCTATCACAGGGAAAACCCTTCCAGATATAACAGCAATTTTTTGCAGACTCTTACTGAATTAAAAGTTAAAAAGAAAACAAATGGACTCCTTTTGGTAGATATAATACAAATTTGCTGGGTGCTTATGGAAAGGTTCAGGGATTATTTATTCAAAGGTGACACAAAATAGGAATGGTTTCGTGGAAGGTGTTGTTTTTTTTCATGTTCTGAATTATACTGCTCAAACAGTATCTGATGTTCTCCTTACTGATACTGAACTAAATGTGATGATGTTTTTCTCTTATTTCATCATGTATACTATTCAAACTGAGTAATTAAAGGATTTTTGTGATTTTGTTTATATTAGTATTCCTCAATTCTCACATCCAAAAACCTGTTGGCTCTCTTTAGCAAATGCAAATAAGAACATCTAAACGGATACAAAGAACTGAAATCAGGGCTAAATTCAGAAGAATATACCCCCCTCCAAATTCTTGCTAACATTTTTTAAAAATTGAGTTAAGCTTACTTCTTTCTTGATCATAGTCCTCAATATGTCTTTAGCAAATTGAAAGAAAATCAGGGTTATTAATTGTTATCAGTGTTATCAGTATTATCTTATTTAAATGAACTTGTTGAATGTGTTAAAGAAATAAGTGACCAAAACTTATTTCTTTAAGTGTCAAGGCTATAATTGATGAAGAAATACTATTATTTATGAACAGGAAAAGGAATTCCAAATTGAAATGAATAATTATTACAGCTCTTGCCATGAGTTTTCTTTGAAATAGTTTTTGTATCATTAAGTATTCAATTTTTTTAAGAATTTCATTTTTTACATACATGTCATGTATATTCCATATGAGAACATGTGGACTCATTGTAGTGTTAAAGAGAAAGGAAATAATTTATGACTAGGCTGTATTTTTTTGTTAGGAGATATAGAGTAATACTGAAAAAGGAGAAAGCTAGTTATAATACCATAAAGATGGTATTACTTGCTTCAAAAAACAAAGAAACTGAAGAACCACTTTCAGAGTTGTTAACTTTATGCCAATATATGTTCAGAATACTAGCTCACAATGTGCGGAGCATGTTTTCTCATTAATGAATGCTCAATGGACAAAATAAATAAATAAGTTGGGTACGACCACTGCCAAGATGTGTTACAATATAAATGGAACATAAACAGCAACTGCAAGAAATTTTATAAGCAAATTCCGCAAAACACAAAACTCCTGAGGAGAATTAAATCTCGTGGGGGCGCCTGGGTGGCTTGGTCAGTTAAGCATCCGACTTCGGCTCAGGTCATGATCTCACGGTCCGTGAGTTCGAGCCCCGCGTCGGGCTCTGTGCTGACCACTCAGAGCCTGGAGCCTGCTTCAGATTCTGTATCTCCCTCTCTCTCTGCCCCTCCCCTGTTCATGCTCTGTCTCTCTCTGTCTCAAAAATAAATAAACGTTAAAAAAAATTAAATCTCGTGAAAATAAATTTAGGACAAGAAGAAATGTAATTTAGATGTTTATAGTTTATTTCAGATAAACAACAAATGGAGGTTTAGCCTAAGTATGTACCACAAAAATTATTTTTATCCTTATGTATATATCCGTAGGTAACTAGAAATCTGTTAACTGGGCATCCTGTGTTCTATTTGCCTCATCTGGCAACCTGACCTGGGACATTTTGATGTTTTTTCTTGGATTGGGGTTTCACAGATTGTGTGATAGAAGTCAAATCCTGGGACTGCATGACAGGCAGGTTATGGATGCTAATTATGAGGGAAGATTATTCATATAAAGGATATTAATTTTTCCCACCTAGTTCCAACAGAGGTGGACAGCTTTTGTTGTTATTCACTTGACAAGCAGTCTTCCCTTCTGCTGAAGATTGTCATTTTTGAGTACCTGACTTAATGTGTGTGTTGGTGGGAGACTGGCTCAGCTGCAGCTCACATACTTGTCAAGCTCAAATCCTATTCCACCGAGGGGCTGACAACCAGTGAAGCTTGACATTTCTGGGTTGGGTGCACTTCCAGGACAGGCTTGGCTTCTGCGTGGGTTTTCCCACTTTTATTGCATTATTTATTATGTTTTTGTTTGTGTTTTGTGAGGATTTTATTGTCGTTGTTGAGACTCATTGGAGAACTCCCTTTGCTTTCTTGTGAGCTCACTAATGCTCTTCAAAGTATGTTGGCTCTAATTTATCTCCTACTTAGGTGTTCTGCGGTAGGAGAGGGGTTTGCATTTTAGAATATCTGGTCTTGTTAAACTGCAGCAATGAAAGTTTCATAAAGTCAACTTAAAAAAGACAGATTTGGAATCAAGCTTACTTGCAAATTTTAAAATACCACTACCATGAAATACTTTTGGGGGTTCTTTGTAATTTAAAAATTGATTTTAATATTTTTCAGAGTAAGGCATACACATTTAGGAGTCAAATAAGTTCTACAAATCTTGTAAGAAAAAAAGAGCACCCTCTTACCTGCACATTCTTCTTTCATATGCCCTCTTCCAAGTTACAACCACTTTTAATTATTACAACCTTTTAATTATTTCATTCATAACTAGTCTCCATTTTTTTACAATAATGTGTTATCATCAATTTTCTTAGTTTATTTATTCTAGACATTTACTTTGACCTCTTACTACAGATGATGAGGATATGGCTTCCACACCATTTCCAGTATCAGGCAACGAACCTTTTAAAACAATTCTATCATAATTTTAGTCAGGGTTTAGTATTTGTACTATTATGACTTTGTAAACAGGGATCACTGTTGTGCTAACTAATATTCTCATATTTCTCAATACTTTGTTTTTTCATAACCAAGAGTATTTATTCTTCCTAAATAGATTTGTCCTTCTTATAGCTGAGGGCTGTCTCTGTCTATGATGTGTTTGGAATATAAGTTTAGAAAATCCTAGAAATCTGCTCAAGAGGAAGGAGGGAGTCAGTTTCTCCTCATATACAGATGGATGACTTTGACTTCTCAAAGGTGACCAGGGGACTGGGAGGGAGGTTGACAGTCACACTGCACACCTATCCTGAGCCCGTGTTCATTGCCTCTGCTCAGTTGCCCTGTTTTAAAAGTATACTTGTATAATAATGTCCTTTAAAAACTCCACAAAATAATCACAAGCTATTTGAGAGCTTTTCAAAGTGAGAAAACAAACAAAAAAAAAAACAATAGAGACTGGACCCCAGAACCTAGCTCAATCTAGCCTTAACTGGCTCCTTCACTACCTTGAACATTATACAGTTACATGGAGGTGGGACTACCAAGGCTTCATACAGCTAGTAATCCTTCACTCAGTTTCCAAAAAGGTAAGAGTCAAGGAGCTTCACCCATTTTGGAACTGGAATTTTGGAAATAGCTGGGCCATTGTTAGACGAGGAAAATGTGACCCTGAATCTGTTGGTGAGGAATAGGTGCCACCTGCCCCCAAGATCTTAGATAGAAGCTAGGGAGCCCTACCTTGTTTACCCATCATTTAGCTCGGTCTTACCGACATTCTATAAGAGTCCATCAAGTTCCCTTTCTCTACCCTTGTATTCATCTAGAACAGCAGAGAGCAGAAAACTCCCAGCTCCGTGATCTATGGAGTTAGCAAGGAGGCTGGTACAGCTTTTCTTCACCCTTCCTGCTTAATGGTCTTATTCAAGATTATCAACCTCTCCTCTTTGCTCAGACTCAGAGAGGATACAGAGAGCCTGGTGTGAGTGGTTAAGGTGTGTGACTATGCTGTGACCGTGGTTACATGAGACTAGGACCCTCTGGACTTAGGGTGGAATGGCTGTGGTAAAATAGAACCCTTTTACTCTCCCTCTTCTCCATGACAGGAGGAGTCTAAAGAAACTGCTGAATTGAAAGAGGGAGGAATTGCACAGGGTTGCAGTAGTTTGAGAAAGGTAGCAGGTACTTGATAAAGGGATGTGGTGAAAAATTCTCTAGCAGCTGGGTTCTGTGTGGGAATCTCTTTGAAGGCAACAAGACTTTTGCTTGGTAGAACTCATCTGATACTTAGAAACACCATTGTCTTGGAAGCTGCATCAAAAGGTACTGGTGTCCATACTTGGCAAAGAGGCTACAGTGATACCTGCCTTTGATGGATCATAAGAGCTATGACAATAAGCATCCTGCTGGCAACCATAATGGACTGAAGGACAGAGGTTCCTTCCAAAGTATTTCGGACATTGTGTGTCATGCTAAAGATGGAGAAGGGCCCTCATTAATGACAGATATTAGGATCTTCTCACCATAGTAAATAAACCATTGGGTTAATTTTCATTTGTGTTAGCAGAATGAAGTAATTTGATATTTTTATACTATAGTGTTGGACGAAATTTATATTTTTATTACCTCATAAATCTGTATTTACTCTTCAAAGTAAATATTGTTTGTTTCTTTTACAAAGGAGAAAACTGAGACACTGAAAAGTTAGTATCAATTTTGTGGGCCACATAGTAGAGGAAACCAGGGTTGGGGAAAACTCTGGAGAATGGGAAAACTTGTGGTTATACCTGAGGGAAAATGTAATCTAATTTACTTAGACAAATGAGGGAGACATTGACACATGTAACTGCTAAGTCTGCAGTAGGCTTGTCTTCAAACCCCAGGGTTGATGCAGGGACTAAATTAATGTCATCAGGATTCGAGTCTTCTCCAGTTTTCGGCTCCCTGTTTTCTGTGCTGGGTTTGTGTTCGAGTCTTGTGTTATAGTGAAATGACTATCAGCAAGGTAAGAGCTATATTTTCCCAGGTTGAAGCACATCTGAAAATATGGTCTCTTTCTGAGTACAGCCCTTGCAAAGTCTCATTGAGTCTTACTGGCTCCATTTGGGTCACATGCCCATTCCTACACCAATCTCTGTGGCCAGGAGAATGAGTGCTCTGTTTCAAGAGGCCTTGAGTCAGCAGACCCATCTTTGGGTAGGGACGTGTAGAAAACACACTTTCACATGCACATGGAATAGGATTGAAAAATATGGGTGGTTTTTCCAAAAGGGTATTCTTTTTGGAAAGCTGAATGAATACTGAATTTCAAAATGAAAACAAAAAGCAAGCACGTATCTACTATGGCCTTTTCTCAGTGCTCCCAATTCTGTTGACAGGCCCTGTGCCACTCACCCACTTAAAACATATCATGTGATCCAACAGAACTGTGCTCTGTTAAGGTGAAAATCAGATCTTCTACTTACATTACCATCTTTACTATCTTGTGTGGAGTTTGACTCACTTGGAGAGATGGGTATCTATAGTTATTAACAAACACTAAGTATATTCACTGCTTCAGGCATGATCTTTATTTCTCCTGTTAGACTATTTCCTCATCAGATCAAGAATTCAGTTAACGTGGAGGCCAGATATGCAAAAATTAGATGCTCTTATATTTCCCAGCCTAGAATAAGAATAAGCAAAGCTGTTATTCATTAAGCACCTACTATCTGCTGGCTCAGAAATGCTTCATCCGTATTGCTACTAATCCTCCTGCAGCCTTCCTATGGGGCAAACGAGGACACTGTGATCATGCGTAGTGCATACTTTTTGATGTTTCTTCCCAGGTAGTGATGACATTGTTAACTGCCCTTTTCACTCCCATTCGGTGGCTCTCTTCTTCCCTCCATATGTTTTACAAAACAGAACAAACTGGTTTGTGGAGAGATAGAAAATAAAACAGATGCATCACAGTAGTTGCATGAATTTCTAAATTTCTGGTGTCTTTTCATTTCCTGGCAAGAGGTCTGACTGCTGCTCTTGAAGTCCACAAGATGCTCCTCAATCTTTAAAACTTCTCTTAAAAGCTAAGCCCCAAAAGGAATGTATGAATTTTTTAAAAATGATTTTAATGTTTATTTATTTATTCATTCATTCATTCATTTATTTATTTAGAGAGAGAGTGTGTGCATGCACACGCAAGCAAGCAGGGGAGGAGCAGAGAGAGAGAGAGAGAGAGAGAGGATCCCAAGCACTTTCGGCACTGTCAGTGCAGAGAGCAATGCAGGGCTCCATCCCGTGAACTGCAAGATCATGACCTGAGCCAAAATCGAGAGTCGGATGCTTAACTAACTGAGCCACCCAGGCACCCCAGGAATGGATAGCCTTTAATCAAAAATTAAAATCAAGTTGCTGAAGGTCATATGACCAGGAAGCAGTAGAGTCAGGATTTAAAGCTAATTCTCTCTGAATTCAAAGCCAGGGTTTTACCAGGCAAAGTCCTCTGACTTTAAGGTGTTACAACTCAAATTCCTAAAATTAACATACCTAATCCCTGAGGACACTACATGTTATTAGTACAATAAAAAAGCTAATCAGCTGCTAACGTAACTTTCAAGTTTCTAGGGAGAAGAGCAACTTTTAAAATCAAAATAGATGCCCTGTTTAAATATCAATTAGCATGGCTGCTGTTAACAAGGAATTTCAAAATTTCACTATTTTTTTTTAAATTCTTTTAATGTTTATTTTTGAGAGAGAGAGAGAGACAGAGCATGAGCAGGGGAGGGGTAGAGAGAGACAGGGAGATACAGAATCTGAAACAGGCTCCAGGCTCTGAGATGTCAGCATAGAACCCAACGCAGGGCTCGAACTCGGGAACAGCGAGATCATGACCTAGACTCAAGTCAGATTCTTAACTGACTGAACCACCCAGGCATCCCTCAAAATTTCACTATTAAAAACAAACCTAATAAAATCAACATGATGGGTATTTCAAATTACAAAGCACAAAACTGCCAATACTATAGTCTTATAATCATGACAGCTATAGTTAGAAGTGAAATGGTATTTGTGGGTGTGTATAAAGCAAGTAAAATCAATTTCACAGTTTAACCTACAGATTATTTAGAAAACACCCATATTGAAAAGACATGTAAGATGCTCTCTAAATAAGAGCACAGTATTTTTTTTTCCTGTTCTCCTTCTAGGTAATGCATTATTTATAATTAACCAACTTCTATTTAACATAATTTGCTAAAGTATGCAGCTTAGATTTTATTTTGCCAAAATTATCATCAATCATGGTTCACTGCTTTTGAATTTTCACATTTGGTTTAGAGGTTCTTTCTTCCTTTAATCCTCTACTAAGTCAAACTGCTTGCAAATATGTTTTACAGCAAATCCGCACTAAGGGAATGACTACTTGTACTTTTCCTTTGTGCTTCAGCTCTGCCTTATCCTGGAACTGTTATTTTAAGGTAATGGCTATACATTCTCAGTTGTTTGATAAAGTGAAGACTTGTTTACAAAGTACAGAATAGTGTATAAGGTATACTATTTCACAACTGTGTAATTACAGCAACTGAGACTTCAGTTAATGAGTTCCTCAAATGGTTTTGGAAGAGAGATCACAATGTGAAAAGCATGGTTTGAAAGGGATAGAGATTATCTAGTCCATCAGAGCTCCATCTCAAATATTCCAGAAAGATAGTTTTATATCCTGTTTTCAAAAACTGTCCAAGAAAAAGATTCCAAGTTAAAATCTTGTATGAAATAATAATCCCCCAAATGATTCTATTACTGATTTTTCATGTGTGAAATGGCACTGGAGATGTGGTTTATAAATTTGAAATGACGTCTGAACCAGTTATTTTCTTTAAAATGTATAGTTTCATTTGAGAGGCCTTATTAAGTAATTCTACGGGTAAATTCACAGAGCCATGGCCTGAAAACCTGCTTAACCCCATCATGATCAGAATGGATATTCATAAGCATTCATATTCAGTACTCGTTCTAGGAATTCAATCATTCCACTGCCATCTGCCAATATTTACTTGGCCTCAGGCTTCAATTAAAATGGGTTAGGAAAACCCTCCCTCAGTGGTATAGGAAAGTGGGAAATAATGGGAAATTAAGTGATGCCACACAACATTAAAAAGATGGTGCAATTTCAAGGAAGAAATACCGAATATTATTCTTCATGGTTTTCATGTAGTACATGAAGTAGTTCATCAAGGTCAGCTTTTTCTCATGTCTATTTTTCAAGCACCCCATCTCCATATTGCAGGCATTTTTCTGAATAGCCTTACTAAATACATTGTTCTACTAGGATGATTTTTTCATCCTCCCATCCATGCAGATGTTTCCGTGTGGACACAAAGAAATCCTTCTCTAGTCTGGTCATTCTATTCATTTTTTCAAATGTAGTTAATGTCTCAGGCTTCAAGGCAACAGCTTCAGTGTGTAGTCCTTGCTCTATAGCCTTATGCTTGGTAGTGTTTGCAGCACCTGTCGCCCTACAATACCAACAGTGGGTATTCAATAATTGCTTGTTGGTTATAACAAAAGCCAAGATATTTCTTCAGAGAAACAAGTTATACTTAATGTAGTAGGAAAACATGATATCAACTTTACTATAATCACCTCATCTATAAACAATATTTCATGGGCCCAGAGACTAAAGCAGAAATGAGGAAATAGGATCACAGTAGAGGAAAACTTAAATAGAGTTGTATTGTCAAACTTGCATGTGAATGTGTTGGTGTGTTGGTGTAGTTTTTGTAACCAGCTAATAGCTAATCTCAACTATGATATTCACAGGTATCTGAACCACTAAACACAAAAATGTTAGTTAAAATGGGATACTTTTGCCTAAAGGGGCAGCAGAGTGCTTTCAAAGAGAGAGGCACCTGGGTGGCTCAGTGGGTTGAGTATCTGACTCTTGATTGTGGCTCAGGTCATCATCCCAGGGTGAGCATGAGGCTGCTTAAGATTGTCTCCCTCTGCTCTTCTCCCCTGTTCATGCTGAGGGAGGGAGGGAGGGAGGGAGGGAGAGAGAGAGAGAGAGAGAGAGAGGGAGAGAGAATATGAATGAGAGAAAGAAGGATTTTATCTATCCTTTGTTTGCATGCCATCTTTATGCATTTGTATTGCTTACAGTGAACACTTAAAAAACTAAAAGTAAAATTCTGCACTGTATATATAGCTCAATGAAATAGAAAGGCTAATGACACTTGCAGATGTATTATCATGACTTTTTCTGAAGTCTTAAACATGGCATGTACTTGAGAGGGAAGGATGTTACAACACTATCTCATTGAACACTGAACTTTGCTTTTCCTTTTCATACCTGATCTATGGCACAAAGGTTTACATCAAAATGTTGGGTTTGAGTTTCTGTACTGAAACAGAAAGAGGGTACCCAAGACATTGCCTAGGTCACAATCAAGTGACTCAGTATATTCAATACAATTTACTAAACATATTTGACTTCATTATGAAAGTTGTTCCATTTTTTAACTATGAGATGCAATAAAGCTTCACTTTTTGCCAAATTGTAAGAGAGTGTTTCACTTATATTGTTCTTAAGAAATATAAATACTGACTTTTAGTGATACTGTAAGAAAAATCAATTCCTGTTAGAATATATTCTATAATAGAAGCATGAACCAGCGAACAACGCCTTTCATCTGATTGTTACATAGATTGTTTTAAATTTTTATTGTAGGCTTTAGTGCTAGATAATAAATAAAGAAATCAAACTATATTTTTGTAGCCTATATAAAGCTAGGGCTGTGAAACCATTTCAAAACTTTTATTTATACTTAGGAAAACATGGTATTAATGCCTGTGGTATAAAACTGTATCATTTTCCTTGATGAACATATAAAACACATCTATTACCTTTTATATACATATGTATAGTTTCATAGTGTTGTGTCAGCCATTCATTAACTACAACCCCCAAACAAAACAAACTCTGTTCCTTCTAGGACACATATAATTAAGAAGTAGGAACCTGGGCATGTCTGTCCTTCAAAAGCACCTGGTAAAGCTGCCAGGCTCCAATATGAGTCATCTGTGCCCACAGTCACACACAGCCCTTTTAAATTTCTTAAAATGACAAAAATGACCGTCCAAACTAGTGATGCAAAGGTATCTGTAAATCCTGTATAATCAGTAGCTAATGTCAAAACTTTGATGTATAAAAATATGAGACAAAGATGTTTGATGTACACATAAGGGTTGACTTTACAGGAGGGAGGCTGACAAGATAGGCAAGGTTCCCTGGTATTATTGTGTATAGCTCCCCCTGGAGGTGCAGAAGGCTGTGCTTAGGAACACGTTCAATTTTTTTTTTTTTTTTTTTAATGTTTATTTATTCTTAAGACAGAGATAGAACGTGAACAGGGGAGGGGCAGAGAGAGAGGGAGACACAGAATCTGAAACAGGCTCCAGGCTCTGAGCAGTCAGCACACAGCCCAACGCGGGGCTCAAACTCGTGTACGGTGAGATCATGACCTGAGCCGAAGTCGGATGCTCAATCAACTGAGCCACCCAGGTGCCCCATGAACACGTTCAATTCTTAAACCAAGGGAAGAGCATCCACTGGCTTTGGTAAGTACAACTTAACGGAGAGAAAAGGCTGAAAAATAAAGATACGTATCCACGTAAAGATATGTAGCCACATCAGTTTGACAGTCCTCTAAATTAGACACATTTCCCAGGAATGGACTTCGTTAACTGGGAAAGCAATCAGAAACTGCATAAGTCAAGAAAGAGCCATTAGCAGAGCTGAACAGTCATTTGAAGCTTACATTTGGTGACCCTAATGCCCTCATGAAGGTGAAACTCCTAACAGGTCATGTGGGATCCCTGCAAATCAAAACAGCAATTAATTCAGGCCACAAATGGTTTCACCTTAAACAAAGCTATGTATCAAAAACAACACTAGTAACGTCATTTTAGGAGTTCAAAGCTCTTTAGGTTATGCATCAGCATCGGTATGAGATGCAACTATTTATCAAGAAGCCCAAATTTAAAACGACAAAGTGGAAGGACTTTTGCCAAGGCAATTAGGTATTGCACAGTCACAGAAGCACATGTTCCAAAAGCCAGTTTGTTCGGGCTTGATAATTTCAGAACTATTCTGGATTTTTTAATAGCCTCTCAGTTAGGAATGAACGAGTAGCTGGCGTGTAGATATCAATCAACAACTTCAAAACCCTTTGGGAGTTATTGCACCTAACTCCAAAGGGAACTCCCCAGGAGAAGCCTGAATAGGAGGCAAACATATTGCAAACAAAAGTTCACATACACAGCTTGCACTCATTCATACATCTTCCCCTGAGAACTAAAACATCCTGGTTCCAAGTACTCTCGCTTGGGAAAAGAGAACTCAAATGGACTTCTATGTCAGTAAGTGAACACATTCACTTAGGTAGAGACAGAACTAATTCACTGCATCAAAACAAGAGCAAAAACTAATGTGGCTTATTTTAAAAGACGGTTTCTAGACTCAGTGAAAAATAGAAGGTGTCTGGGAGCCTGCCAGGAACACAGCAGAGAGGCTGAGCTGCAAGGACATCTCTGGTCTGCTTGCCAGTTCGGCGGTGGCGATTAGCCCAGCGGCCAGGTGCGTGATGCAGATAGAAGCCACTCCAGTTCTCATCCTCTTCCAGATGGCAGAGCCGCTGGCTGCCCTGCCTGTGGCCTCCACGAGTGCGTAATTACATTCCTGGCCCTCCTAGACTTCATTCAGCAAAATATTCAGCTTCTCTTCATAAATTTGGGCTTCAGGGAATTCTACCTTGGTCTGTTTCTTCACAGTGGTGTTGATAATGGAGTTATAACAAAATCGGCAATCTTTAAGCTCTCGTCCTAAAAGGATCAAGAGCACAATTTGCCCCAGATACCATCCTTTTATGAATAGGATCCTTCCATTAAAGCTCAGGGACAGCTTGCCATGCAGTTAAGTTGTCCAACAAATTGTTGTCAGGTATCTTAGAATATGAATATCTGTTTCTTCTGTTATTCAGAAACAGCGCCGCTGGCTTACTTGAAGTTGCCATAAGTTTTTGTTCTTCCTTGGGAGAGATGGTAGCAGGATATCTGCAGCAGGACTCTTAAATGCCTTGGTTTTGTAGGCCTGCCTGGCACTCATCCAAGAGCCCCTTAACCTTGGCCTCTGCCGAGAGCTCCACCGTCTTCTCCTGGCTCTGGGGCAATGAGACTGCTCCATCATGAATGCAGGTGAGTATTTCACCTAAGTGACTCCTGAATTGTTTATTTATATCATAGAACACATTGCTTACGGTGTCCAAGTAGAATCTACGTCGAAGACTGAACAGAATTACTGCAAATTGTACAAAAACATACCGTCAATGAATTCAATAGTATCACATAATTAGGCTACTGGTGTTTTAAATGCTTTGTATTATGTAAAAATCTTCCATCACCTGTCTGAAAATGTTTTAATCAAATCAGAAAAAAAATGGTGTTTTTGTAGGAATGGAAAACAAGTTTTTGTTATGTCATATTTTAAATAATGAAATATACAATGTGTTTTCAGAAGTAAATGAGATTTGGGTAATGAAGGAAAACTTGTTTAAGCCATTTTCTCTTCTGTAAAGAACTTTAGTAATCTTTTCCCTTTTTATCTGACAGGACACAATTAGATAGCTTTGTCTATTGTTTATTTTATGATTAGTCCCAAATGCATTTGCTTTAATTATAAATGGCATACTTAACTGGACCATTAAAACAAGACTAAGTGATTTACATATAAGGATAATTTCAGCAATTTGACATGGGATTAGCTCTGAATTTCCTGGTAGCCAAGGTAACAAGGGAAAATTGTATGTGATAGATAAATTTTATGGTCTGGTGAATTGAAACAGTATTGGGCTGGAGCAAATTTATTTCCTGACAGAGTGTATTATACACATGTATAATAAATTAATTTAGTACAACATGTTTGGAAATGCAAAGTGTTCACAACTAGTAAGTATATTAGATTCTATTATAAAGAGCTACTTTCAATTCCACTATACCATTGCTATTTTAAGAAAAAGATCATTCAATGAGAAGAATGATATTGTTGTTTAGTTTTCCAAGAAAACTCTATGGGATGCAGAATCAGTGTATAGTTAAAAGGTGATTAATTTCAGCAAAGCAGATTTCTTCAAAACAAGTAATAGAAATATGGTTTATGGGGCTTTTTCTCTGTTTGCTTGTGTTTTTCCCAGTAATGAGGACAGAGTCAGCAAGGCATGAGGTTATTTTTGATTTCACCATTTTGATATGGCAACATTGCAATCAGGACAATTTATCATTTACATCGTTTCATTGTTATATATTTGTATCAATAAGCCTACAACATTTAGTCAAGATGCAGTACTGTTTTCCTCTGAAACTAAACAAAGCAATGTATTTATGATTTTAAAAGTGTCATAAGCACTATTATAATGAGCACCCTCTCTTCAGTCACGTGGATGTCATGAAGCACAATAAAAACCTTGTAGGGGAAGGCCAGTCTGAATTACTAAACAGTCAGGCAAATAATGTTTCTTGAGAAACAAATTCTGACTCCATTTAACAGTATACAGTAGGTCAAAGGGGGCTACAGAACAAAGAGCTGTCTAGTGGGGTTGTCTAGCATTCTCTAGTGGACTTAATGACCTAAATAATAACAAGTGGTAATTAGCACACTAGCTATTTGTGGATAAATACGTGCTTTTGAACTGCTTAAGGGCACTAGAGCTGCCAGTTCACTTAACTAGATTCCTTCCCAAAGTCTTGTTTATACTAAAAATTTACACTCTGTATGTAAAAAGGAATACTTTTATGTATAAAGATAAGGATCTTTGGCCACATATTTTCCATGGTGGATCCTAAATCCATGGATTACTATAATGGAAATAGCAAGACAATTTAAAAGAACAAAAAATAAAGATGGATAATTTTGGCTCCAAAGTAGATGTTTGTTCTCTGCAAAACATGCCTTGGACCCTTTTGAGCTTTGTGGAAAAGGAAATTACATACAGCATTGTCCACGACACACCCAGCAGGGCAGTTCTGAACTCATTTTATTTACATGGGCATGCAAGCACCTGGGGCAGGGCATACATTTTCATATTTTCTCCAACCGCACCAAACTACGTGCATGTTTTATAGCAGACCTGAGAAAGCTGGCAGAGGAGAGAGCCAAGGTGTGCCATAGAATCATGTTTTATGACAACAATGCAATGTGAAAATATGTCCCAAGAGATATTGCCAAGTGTGCCCTGCGTGATCAAACTCTTCACATTTAAGCTCTGTCCCAGAAGAGAGAAACGTCTCAACCCAGTAAGTAGCCAGGTGCTCACAAATCTGAGATCCTAGACATTCTGGCCAAGTTGATTGACTTCTGTGGTCTCTTGTTGAAAAATGTGTTCATTCACGTTAATGGCTTGATGACGGGCCTGGAGGAGGGGAGAGTGTCAGGGTGAATAGGGCTTGATGTGTTTGCTCTCTGATCAGTGTCACTCAATCAGAATGTATAGCACAATTAGCATCTGATTATGGTGTTCGCTCGCTTCTCTTTTTGTACTGCATAATTTGGTGCTTTATTATACCATCTCATGTTCTGTAGCTGCTTCATGTAGCACGCATTTATTTGGAAGTCACTTCTCAGAAAAACTCTGAGAGAGAAAACTAGCAGAGAAAGAAGTATTTATGGAAGACCCAAGTCCTCACTCATAGCTACACATTCGAACTTTACACAAAAATCTATCAAGCCTGCTTTGTCTACCACAGGTCAGAAGCAGAAAAATGTTAGAACCTAGAATGTTTTATATAAAGTTAGTGGAAAAAAGCATATTGAGAGTAGCAAAGAATAAGGGGGTTCCTGATTGGCTCAGACAGTGCATACAGCACAGGACTCTTGGTCTTGGGGCCGTGAGTTCGAGTCCCACAATGGGTGTAGAGATTACTCAAAAAAAATGATAAATAAATAAAATGAGAGTAGCAAAGAATAACACTTGGCAGTGTAGGAGGAGACAAATAAGGTATAAAACTCGGGTAGAAGGACTTTGAAGGCAAAACATTTTCTCAGTTCATATTCTCCAGAAACCGATTCTGAAGTAAGGATTCAAGTGCAAGTAACTTATTAAGGAAGTTCTTTTGGAGGAAGGGAATGAGCAAGGGAGTGAGAAAGCAAAACAAAATGTGTAAGAAACCAAACAAAAGGTGCGATTTCAGGTAAAATGCCAGCCTCAATCTTACCCTGCACAAAGCTACGTAGAATATATTGCATCTTAGAGTGTGTCCTATCTAAAGTTCAGGAACCTTTGCTCTTGTGCTCCTTTGTTGGTTACATATTGGTGTAGGGTCAAAGGGGATGAGTGGTGGAAGGAGGAAGTATCCTGTGTTCCAAGAGTCCAGGGAAAAAAATCAAATTATGCAAGCTCTTCAGCCCATAGCACAGGGCACACAGAAGTGGGGGGATGGGATCACAGTGACAATAAAAGGGATCTAAGAGTCTCTGGTTAGGCCACCAATGACATCAATCTCTGCACACCTGAGACATTTATTGTCCCTACCAATCTTAGAGCTCAAGAAGTTATCAGTTATCACGCAGAGGCCTAGGTACAATAAAATCATCAAGGTTCATAACTGAGGAGCCTGAGTAAATTTAAATGCTTATGCCCACTTTGAGAGTTCAAACAACAAAATGGGTATAGTCAAAACACCACAGGATTTAGGAATTCTAGGTTCTAGTTCTGTCTCAGCTGCCATGGGATATCTACATTATCTGGTGTATGTCCTCAGTTTGCTTTGTTGATATAAATGGCTTCTTTAGACTCCGATTCAATTGGCTCCCTTCATCTCCTCCAAAACCCCTCAATGGAGTATCAAAAATAGGGTAGTATCTAAAAGACCCAGAGTCTGGAAAACGAGAAATACTAAATAAATGCTAGCTAAAAACTAAAACCTAAATGGATGTAACCAATATCACATTTGGCTGTTAATGACAAAGACCTGAAGGGGTAAAGAGTCACTTACCAAGAGCCTAATATATTTTCAGGCAGAATATAGTATGTTTTCATTAAATTTCTGAGATTATCCATAAATATATCAAGTTGTAAGCTTATAATGTAGTAATTTTTTTTCTTTCTTTTTTCTTTTTTTTTTAACGTTTATTTATTTTTGAGACAGAGAGAGACAGAGCATGAACAGGGGAGGGACAGAGAGAGAGGGAGACACAGAATCTGAAATGGGCTCCAGGCTCCCAGCTGTCAGCACAGAGCCCGACGTGGGGCTCGAACTCACGGACCGTGAGATCACGACCTGAGCCGAAGTCGGCCGCTTAACCGACTGAGCCACCCAGGCGCCCCAGTAATTTTTTTCTAATAGTTATAGCTATGTATACATTAAAGTGAGTGATTATTCTTTCAATTGCCTGTATATTTAAAATGTGTCAGTACTTAGAGGTTATAATTTTCTAGAGAAGAGTAAATAAATCCAGTAGAAGAATACTTATAAAAATTTTAGTTTTTGATTATTTATTTATTTAATTTTGGGATCCTAGGGAGTTGTTATAAAAAAAAGCCTTCCTTTTCTAATGTATTTGTCTATATTTTCAGAAGGATCCATATTTAGATTTTTGAAGGCAATCCTGTATCTGCATACAGACAGCTGAAATGACAATTTTAAAACAACAATCCCTAATCCCTACTGACTGTACATCTGTGTCACAAAACAATCGCATAATCTGGCATGATTAAAAGGTTTGCTGATCAGAGCTCCACAGCTGAGAGCCAAATACAGCAAAGTATGATCTAGTTTCCTGCTTCATAAATGCCAATAAAGACAGGCACAGAGACCAGAGAAACTAGTTATTCTTACACAATTTTGGTCAGCACAATTTTGGATGAAAAATAAAATGTCCAGGAGCAAATAATTCCTTTGAAAACAAAGCTAGACACCAGTGTTTTCTGACTTATATCATTAAACCAAAGTTTCCAATTTTACAAATATGTAATTAAAATGAAAATACAGGTACCATGTTTTGCATCATCTTTAGGAAGATTCTAAACCCCATCATCCTCTCTAGCAAGATCACAATGAAAGTCTAATACAATTAGAGGAAATGTTGACTGGTATTTTTAAATGACCACTCAATAATATGTAAAGACATTTGCAAACCTGTAGATACTCTACAGAAAGAAATAATGTCTTTGCCTTTGTTTTGTCTCTATTACATCTAACTTCAGTCCCGGACCCACAGTTGACACTCCATCAATACTTTTAGTTGAATGAATAAAAGTTATTTGAATGGATAAATACACAAAAGCAAAATAATTGCCAAAAAAATCTAAGAATCATAGTGATTTCTGAACTGATGTTTACAAAATACTAGGAGTTACAACCACATTAATATAAATAACCCACTGGACCAAGGAGGAAATCTACTCTAGCATGTCAATTATTTTTTAAAGATATAATTTATAATGCAATATGTGAAGGACTTGATTATAAATTTTGCATTCTCTTCCACAGCTGTCTCCTTTGGAGGGGGAAAAAAAAAAGAAAAACACATTAAGGATGGAATTCTGGTGTCATAAGATTGGCTTCATTAAACCAGACAGTATTTCATTACTTGCTACAGATACACTGGTAATTTTGAGCCAGGCTCAGATAATACAGAACAATGTTATCTGAGTATGATTTTTGGAACAGTTTCTGGTGTTTTTGATGTGCCCTAGCAATGTCCCCAACAGCAAAGCTGAGTATAATAGAGAATGTTATGTTATAGTCACCAACACCTAGCAAGGCTTTGGGTATGAATTCTTTCTTCTTCTGTCTTCTTAACCTTTACTTTTACTCTTTTTAATATTTTCCCTTGAATTTCATCTCTTTGAGTTTTCACGCTCAGTATTTCCATTTCTGAGTATTAAACTATGCAAGTTCTGTATGGCCTCTTCCAATATAACTTTCTATATGCAACTAACTAACTAAATTCCAAGTGGCAGGATAGACTGTTGAACATAGTGATACCCATACCCATTCTGGTCACTACAAAGCTCAGCCATTCAAAAAGTATGCACAGGTACTATAATGGTAAGCAACAGTAAGAAACCAAATACCCAAAAAGAAGGCATCAAAGATGTAAAGTGCTCGCGTAATCTTCAAATTCAAAAATATCTTCTAAAGTAACTGCACCCCAACAACTGTGTTGTTAGGAGTTAGAGAAACCTAATCTTTGTTCTTTACGGGTACGCCAGTTCAATTTGGATTATCTTTGGGGGAGATGAATCTCCTGAGGAAGGTCAAAATGACATTTTATTTTAAATTAAGATTAGAAACACTGACATTTTATATTCCTAATCATGTGTTTTTCAGTAGGTAATTATAAAGGACACCATGGTTTTAACATTTAGCTTATTTTCATAAGATTAAAAAGGGCAGGAAGCATTTTTATTTAACAATGGTAGCACTTAGAGGCAAATGATTTCTTCTGAAATCTAGTGTCATTGACTGTTGTACTTTTTGCTACAAAGTTAATCTAGAGTGAGCATGCATAGAGAAATGTTCCTTTGAAACAAGTATCTCTAAAATCCTTGAATGTATCTATACTGTTAACACTGTATTTATACACAACAGTGCACAGTTTTAAGGAACCAACAGGTGTATGTATACACAGAGAAGCCTGATGTGCAAGACTGAGAGAAAAGGTATTATATTTGTTATGAGTAATGTTATATATCACTTAAGCATTTTAAATATGCCAGACACTGAGCTAAGCACTTTCAAAAACATGTAGCTAATCACTATTTTAGTCCCCATTTTATATATGAGGGAGGTGTGATATGGATATGCTAAATAAGTTGTGAAGTTAAGGACTCAAACTGAGGAATATCTGAATCCAAAGCCATGTTCTCAGCCACTAAACTTGCCCTGTGCCATATGATAGCTACTTGCCATGGATGCTACTTGAGAAATTGAAGTATAGCTAGTTTCAAATTGAGATGAGCTCTAAGAGTAAAATGCATACTGGATTTCAAGAACTAGTGTCAGGAAAATATCTAATAAATAATTTTTAGAGGGATTACATATTGAAATGACAGTATTTTGGCTATACTGGTTTACATAAAATATAGTATTAAGATTGCTTTCACATGCTTTTTTGCTTTCCCGTCCAGTGGGGTTACTAGAAATTTTAAATTACAAATGAGGTTATTATTTGTGGGCTTCACTGTATTTCTGTTGGAAACACATGCTGCCCTAAACTACATAGGCTCCATTGTTCTTTGACAAATTAGGGAGGGATTCAGAACTGTTAACCTCCTGCTTAGTGGATCTTTGGCTCTTATTATTTTCTGTGTCTTGCATGGCAGAATTTGCCTCCTTCGTTATAATGTAGTGTATATTGTGTATCTACTCCTAAAATATGAAGTCCTGGATGTCAGGCTCTGAGTTTTTAATCTTGCAATACCGAGAAACAAGGAAAGAGAGCCTTTCAGGTGAATAACAATCTCTTAGGCTTGGTAGCCCTGCCAGACTCTCCCTCCCTACAGGCTGCCCTCTGATCAGCTGGAATGGAGTCAGGAAGACCCTCACCAGGAGTGCTCAGGGGCAGACAAACTACAGCTTGTGGCCAAATCCAACCCACCACCTGCTTTTGTAAATAAAGTTTTATTGGTTCACAGCCACACCCATTCACTTACGTATTGTTGAGTAGTTGTTCCAGAGACCTATAGTCCTCAAATCCTAAAATATTTACTACCTGGCCCTTTACAGAAACATTTGCCAACCCTGCAGTAGCTGATGCTACCGTTTAGAGCTAATCCCTTCTGCATCTCACATCTCGAGGAACAATTACTCTAGAATGGCATTAGAATCAGATGAAATAACAAACCCTTTTAAAGCTATTAGTAACTCCAATTTGTTTCACATTGTGTTTCAAGGATGCTTACACTTTAATAATCACTTCCAGAATACAAGTCCTGAATCCTTATAAGGCTTTGTGGTAGTTCTCTCTTAAGATATTGGGGGTGGAAAAACAAAACAAAACAAAACAAAACAAAACAAAACAAAAAACAAAAACTTTGATATGTCCTCTACATTGACACCAGCTGAGGCTTAGGGATGTCAGGATTTCCAAACTTATAATGGGCATGTGCAAAGCAGCTGCTATAATGACAGAACGGTCACTGTGGAGAAAATGAAGGATGTTTACTTTCTGGGGAGTGATTGCTTCAAACTACTTTACTATAGAAAAAGGTGAAAAAATCAATACAGATATCACACCATTATTAATGCGGTCTGTCAATACAAGGCTATTTTTCATTTTTTATTTTATTCGGCACCAAGTGGGTCATTTGAAAGTCAGAGATAGTGAGGGCATAGTGAGGGCAATTCTCATTTTATTAAAGGGCATTTGTTTGCCTTGATATAATCAATTGACCTCAATTCTCCTAGAAGTGGAAGATCAGGTAAAATTAAAGTTATTCCTAAACAAGGCATACTTTGCACCAAGCCTCGCATGGACAAAGAAAAGTTTAGTCCTTACTGATGCTTTTGCAAGCTATCATCAACACTTCGAATGCCATGTGCACAGGAAACACCACTGTCACAGTACTGTGCACACACTTATGTAAAATTGAGTCACAAAACAGATAAACAGGATAGGAGGATTATATAAATCTTCAACTATTTTTGTCAAAATGTACCACAAACTATTTTGTTCTGAGAAGGGTTTTTATAAGAAAACAAAATATGGTTTGAGATATTCCATGTAAACATATTTACACTCTATTATTAAGAGCTCCTTATTTGCTCCAATGAAGAACTAAGAACACATTTAGGGAAACTCAATTCTTAAAATCCAGTAGAGGTTTTGAAATATTCAAAGGAAATGTTATGTGAAGACCTCTGTCCTGCTAATAAAGTAGAGATTTATTTATGTGTTTATTTTTTTATGCTGAGATTCTAAGGAACAACGGTTCTCAAAGTTGGCTAAGCACAACATGCCCCATTTGTGTGCAAAAAGGAAATCACTGAACTTTTATTTAAAAAACAAAAAGAATACAGGGTGCCTGGGTGGCTCAGTCAGCTGGGCGTCTGACTTCGGCTAGGGTCATGATCTCACAGTTCGCGAGTTCGGGTGCCATGTTAGGCAGGCACTGCGCTGACAGCTCAGAGCCTGGAGCCTGCTTTGGATTCTCTGTCTCCCTCTCTTTCTGTCTGTCTCTCTCGCAAAAATTAATAAACATCAAAAAAGACCCCCAAAATTTAAATATTTATTTATTTAAATAACAAGAAAAATATTAAGTTTTACTAATCTTGAAACATTGATTGATGCTGATAGGTTCTTTCAGCCCTGCACTGCTACCAGACAGGTCGTCATGAAGGAAATGTGAGGGCTGTACAATGTAGAGGGATGAACAGTTGTACCTTACTCATTCATTTGCCTTATCATATTGCAATACACTGGAGTTTATATATGTTATGCAAATATATTTGTTTTCCTAATATGAGTATTTACAGGGTCCACAGTGCATTTCTCACTTGCAAATGACAGAAATAGAAGTGAAACTATCTTGAGTAAATGGGTAGACTTCATTTCCTCATTAACTAAGAAACTAAGGCTAGAATGGCTTGAGTCCAATGTATGCTATAAGACTCTATCTCTACATTCTCTCATGCTATAGAAAAACTTTCTTTGCATGACCAGAAAGATGCCACTGTCTATTCAACCCTGTACCTTACAGTTACTAATTCTAAAGAAACCAAAAAGCTCCTACCTTCCATGTATCAAATCTAATGGAAGGAACCTCAGTGACCCTAACTGGGTCAAAACAACTGGTGCTATCTATGAGTTCTAGAATACATAAAAATAAAACATCACGGTAGCATTGCAGGATGTATGTCAAAAATTATGATTTAAAAAAATTCCAAATGAGAACATTTGGCATAGATTTATCTAGTAAATAATCTAAGCTGTAAACACATACCAAAATTAGGAATTTAGGTATAGGGATTTACATATGCAAACAACTGAGGTAATATTGTTCTCACTAATCACACTTTTTAATAGCATTCTGTAGATGAAAAACTAGTAGTATCTTTCAGATATTCTCATGAGTTCTATGAATTGATAGGGGATTCTTTTTGTTTATTTTATGTATTTTGAGTGAGAAGGAAAGAAAAAGAGAGAGGGAGAGAGAGAATCCCAAGCAGGCTCCACGCTGTCAGCACAGAGCCCAGTGATGGGCTCAATCTTACAAACTGAAAGATCATGACCTGAGCCTAAACCAAGAGCTGGACACTTAATTGGCTGAGCCACCCAGGCACCCCTAGAGATATTCTAACATAGGCACTGTTTCATGAAATTATGTTTTAAGATAATTTATTTAGAATACACTGACATGGATTTTATATAATGTCTGTCCTAATGATGAATCTTCGATTAAAAATATTTTTCCTTTCTGGAATAGTGTTTTCTGAAAAATAAATGAAGAGTTAGAACTTAAAATATATTTTATAAAATCTCTATAGTCCCTTCTAATTCTTAACCTTCCATGCGTCTCCATAATTCATTGGGAAGATTGTTCCATAGCTTTCCCCTTTCCTGCCTCCCACAATCCTGGTGAAGCCTTGAAGATTTAGTGTTTCAGACTAGTTGCATTTCCAAGTTCATTCTTCTCATATAGAGTAAGAATATACTTCCCAGGCTAAAATTTTCAACCAGTAAACACAAATCACTTTCTCTCTTTCCAAAACTGATTTTTTAAAATGTTTCATTACATAAACCCCCTGGAGGTCTTCACTGCATGCATTTTACACAGGTAGTATGTGACTAAATAGCAGAAAATTCCACTTTTTAAAATATATGAATTGAGAACCAGGTTTCTTGAAGTTTTATAGCCCCTTTGGTCCATGTGAATGTCTAATACTTCGCTAAGCTGCTTCTGAGATATGAAAATTGCTAAGGCAGTAAATCCTGAGAATTAACATTGCAAGGAAAAAATGTGTTTTGTTTATTTCTTTATTTATCTTTTCTTTTTCTTGTATCTATAGGAGATGTTGATGGATGTTAACCAAACTTACAGAGGTAATCATTTCACAGTGTATGGAGGTCAAACCATTATGCTTTACATCTTCAACATGTAAGTGATGAATGTCAATTATATCTCAATATAATTGAGGCGGAAAAATCTAGTATTATTGTGGGACAGGTTTTTTTTTTTCAAAATGAAACAACTGTTAAGTTTTTTCAACATTATCTAAGCTAAAACAAATTGTATCATTTTAATAGAAGCACATTTCACAGAAAGCTTTTCTTTCAAACCACTGATGCCTGCTAAGATCTCATTCAAATCATTTCTTGCATTAAAAAAAATGGAAGAAATTGGGATGCTTTGATGGCTCAGTCAGTTAAGTGCCCAACTCTTGCTTTTAGCTTAGGTCATGATCTCATACTTGGTGAGTTCGAGCCCCACATTGGGTTCTGTGATGACAGCTTGGAGACTGCTTGGGATCCTCTCTCTCCCTCTCTCTCTGCTCCTCTCATGCTTATGCTTTCTCTCTCTCTCTCTCTCTCTCTCTCTCTCTCTGTCAAAATAAATAAACTTTAAGAAATTTAAAATGAAAAAAATTATAAAAAGTTAGGTGGTTATTAGGTTGTAGGTGTTCAGTTTATAAAGTGTGCTATTTAATTCACACTCACATTCCTTTCTTTTAAAAAGTGGGGATGTTGTCTTTTTTTTCTGTTAGTATTTTCCTTTTTGGGTGTATTTTGGTAAGGTATTTGGGCAGAGAAATGTTCTTAAAATATTTATAATTAACTATGAGGCTATTTCAAAATTCAATATAATCACATATGTCTATAAACTCAAAACATTTTTTTTAATTTTATGAAATATAAAACATGTAAAATACACATCCAAAGGCATCACTTCAAATCCAGATTAATTAAAGAGCAATTTTTTTACAAAATTATAAAAAAAATATTAAATGGAAATAGAAGAGAATGTTTATTTTAGAATCTTTTGTTGGGGATGTACTTTTTAGAAAGGATGCAAAACAGAATCATAAAAGACTTGCATATTGATAGTAATATGGTAGGGGGAAATATACCTCAAACAATATTCCAGGATATGTAACAACTGGAGAAATTTTTCAGCTTAACAATTGAGTAAACTAATATATAAAGAGTTCACATGAATCAATAACAGTAATAATAAATCCTTAAAAACCCCATTTGAAAAAAAGTATATAGGTAGACAATTCATGAAAGCGGAAATACAAATGGCCAATAAACATTTGAAGGGTTATTGCATCCTCTCTTAAGTTAGGAAAATTCTAACAAAACAATGCAGTGCCATTTTCACATTAGATTGAAATGATAAGACAGATAGTACATAGCGCTGGAAAGAGTGTAAGATAATGAACAGTCTCATACCCTGATTATGTGAGTTTAACTTGGGATAGCTTTGAAGAGTAATACAATCTGTCAAAATATCAGATGTACATGTTTTCAACCAATTAGTTTTTCTTGTGGAGATTTATCTTAAAAAATTCTTGCACACATGTGACATAATTTAAAGTAGCAAAAAAAAAAAAAAAAAAAGAAGCAACAGAAGAAAAAAAAAGCTGAGAAAATTCTACAGGTCATTCAATATGGAAGTGACCAGATGAAGTATGGTATGTCCACACTGGACACCGCCCATTAAATGATTAATATAATGTCTATCTACCTTGGCATGAATCTATTTTGACATACTGTTATATAAAAATAGCAAAATGTAGAACAACTTATTATAAAATAATTATCTTTAATTTTAATCAAATAAAACAACTAGTCTTATAACTATAACTATTTTATGTTATTTTTTCCTGTAACTATTTTAGATTGTTATTTTTTTTTAATGTATGGAAGGATATGAACCAAAGTGTTAATAGCATTTACACCTAAGGAGGGAAAGACTGAAGTAGACAAGAAACTTGCGTTTAACTTACATGATTCTGCAATAGTTTGATTTTTAAACAACAAGTATGTTTTACTTTTTAAATAAAAGAGAGTATTTGGTAGAGACAACATTAAATGTCCACTAAAAAGCAATCTGATGAGATGTCTACATCGTTTCCATATTCACATCAATATCTACATACCTCTCTCTCCCTCTCTCTCTCTCTCCCTCTCTCTCTCTCTCTCTCTCTCTCCATATATATATTATAAATATATTATATATATATATTTATAATATATATAATATATATATTATATATATTTTTTATATTTATTATAATAAATATATATTATATATATTTATTATATATATTTATAATATATAATATAAATATATATATTTATAATATATATTATATAATATTATATATATTATATATATATAATTGTGTGTATATAAATGCCTATCTAGATAAGTATGACGTATTTTATAATATTTTATATCTACCTATCCAATTAGTTTTCCATTGCTTCTGTAACAGAGATGCACAAATTTAGTGGCTTAGACAACACAAATTTACTACAAAGTTCTGTGGTTTGGAAGTCTGACAGAAGTCTCACTGGGAAAAAATAACAGTGTTGTCAGGGCTGTATTCCTTTCTGGTAGCTCTAAAGAAGAACAACTCAGTAATTTGATTTGGCGACTTCTTAGAACTGCCGTGGATAGTTTAATGCTAGGTACACTATTGCATTCGCTTAGTATTTTAAAGATAATTTAACTGCGTGCATCTCAATCTCATGAGATTTCAGGATCTAAATGACTCAACTAAGGCCTCTTATCTCTATGCAAGTGCAATAAACAGATCTCCATCTCATAATTCTAAGTATCTGTTCCATATAGCAGAAAAAGGGCGGCATTATAAGCTCCAAGAGGGCAGCAACCCTGAGTGCCTTCCTAATCATTTAATGTCTATTAGTCTGCACATTGCCTGACGCATTGAAGTACTCAGGAAATATTTTCTGAATAATGATAAGTCACTGATTCCATCCTATGCAGAAACTACTATAAATTATTAACAAAATCCCATATTATAAAGGCAAAGTACAATAACAGGTGATTTATAAAAGACATACAAGTGGCCAATAAGTAAAAACATAAACATAAAAATAAATCAACTAATGCCATTGTGTTTTGCCCATCAGACTGGTATTTTTAAAACACTGGAATTACCCAGTATTGGTGAGGGTATAAGAAAACAGACATTACTTAGGCAGTGTTTGGATGCATAACTTGTTAAAATTTTTCTGGGGGTGCATTTTTACCAATGCATCAAAATGAAAATGAAAAAAAAAAACAAAAAACTTACTTCGCCAGCAACAAGGATGAAATGTGGAAAAAATGTTGAGAAAAAACCATAAAACGAGGCAATAAAACAAAACAAAACAAAAACAATGAAGGCAAGCAGAAAAGAATGCATACTATTATGACTCCATTCATGTAAAGTTCAAAACAGGTGAAACTAATCTATGGTCTTAAATATCAGGCTAGAAGTTGCATTTGGGGAGAGAAATTACTAATTGAGAGGTGTCATGGGAGGGGCTATCGGGGTATTAATAATGTTCTATTTCTTGATCAGGTTGTGCTCACATGATGTGTTCAATTTGTGAAAGTTCATCATAGTATATACTCATGACTTTTGCACTTTTCTATGTGTATTTTGTACCTCAATAAAAAGCTTATTTTTAAAAAAAAGCTCAAAGATTTCTCCACAGTGGGCAAAAACAAATAGTGCACATAAAACTAGTCTTATACTTCATGAAATGTATGGTTTCTAATAAGGAAATAATAAGCAAGCGCTGTTTAGTTGTGTATACACATGTACACGAACATGCATCTGCAATATTTTCTGAATAGAGTCCACTCAGTGTCAGTCCCGTCAGCCTTGAGCTATATCTGACCCACATCAGCTGTTATCAAAACAGATTGAAGTGATGTGTCTCAAGGTGACAGAAGATGGTTGAGGTCATCACTTTACAAAGGCCCTTAAGTTATCTGCCACCAGAACTGCCACAATGCATTACTGAAACTGCAAGGCATCTTTGCATGTCACAGCCATGTGTATGACAGCACACAGAAATGAAATCCCTCTGGCCATAAACATCCTTTGCACATACAGAAATGTACTTCTCTGTCCTGATTATTGGCCTAAACAGAACTGGAAACAAATGCATCACTTTTAGCTGTGTGGACACTGTGCAATCATCTGAACTGGACAGTTTGATAGCCTGCCATATAGTCCAGAAACAAAGAATAAAACTAAGGATCAAATCACCTCTGCTCATATGAATATTTTTTTCTAATTCAGTGGAGTTTTTGGAGATTTGTTAACTACATAGGTCTTGAACTTCTTGTATTTTTAAAGTTTCCTCTTCCAAAATCAGATCCAAAAGCCACTTTCATCATTTAATTATGAATGTAAATTAGGCCAGTTCTGACATATATTGATTTTTTTTTCAAAATATGTGACAATTGTCCATGTAAAAGACACTTTTCATTCATTAAGTTTGGGGACATGATATTTTTGAACTTTCGATTTTGTTTTAATAGCCATGGCATGAATATTAAGTGAAAAGTCCTTGAAATTATGTACGAGAGTTATAAAATTTCACTAATTACATAGTAAAAGTGCCCTTTATACATTTCTGTTAAAGAGAAGAAATAAGAGTGGTTAGTTTCAAATAAGAGAATATGAATTTTATACAAAATGATAACAGCATACAAAGGCCCTGCCTATCTATCTTTATATTTTTCTCCTTTTCCCACCAGTTTATTATAATGTATATTTCTAATTATTCCTGAAGCCATTTATAAACCAGAAACTACTCATATATGTTCTCACTGATAAAGTTCCTCCTTGTATTTTGACCCTGTAAGGACAAACCCAGCTCTGTTTTCATCTTTATATATATTTTTTCATTTCCATAATTACAACCTTACATAAAACTTTGATTAGAACAAGGACTGAAAGTTTAATAGGACATTGTATTTCATATTAGCTAAGATTGAGTAAGACAAAAATTCTATTCACCCTGTTCGTCCCTTATATTCTTTCAATTGTTTCTTGGATTGTGTTCTTTCACAAGTGGAAAAAAATAAAGCATGGTGTAATATACTCATTAAGAAGATTTTTCTAGTGATTAAGTTATGATGTTGAAGTTAAAGCCTTTCCCAAGTAAAAAGGGATGATCTTTGAGTTAATGAAGCTTCCATACAGGTGTTAGTGGCAATCTAATGTAGTAACATAAGAACTCAGATTTTGATATTAGATGAAACTGGCCTTAAATCCTGTAACAACTGTTTCAATGACTTTGGGCAAGTTAGCCATCTCCAAATTGACTAGGTTAAAACAGAACTCTTCCCCCATTCCAAATCTGGTGTTCCTCTAGTTTTCCTCATGTCAACTAGGACGAGGCACTGCCACCCCCTTAGTAATCAATAAAAAAAATCTGAGTTATCTTTGATTTTTCCACCCATCTTCACACATTCAATTAGAATCCCTAAATCTGTCTTCCTCTCTCTCTCCCTTTTCTACCATCACTGTCCACACCCAAACCATCATCATATAGTTTGAATCACTGCAAGAACTCCCTAACTTCCCCTCATACAATTCATTCTACACACAGCATCACAGTGTTCTTTTAAAAATTTAAATCAAGTCATTTACTTCCCTGCTTATAACCTTCTAATGACTCCCCCATCACAAGCTGAATATTCAGATCCCTCAAGCAGGCTTACAAAGCTCTCCATGATCTCACCCTACTTACATCTTCAATTTCCTCCTATAACATTCTCTTTCTCACACATTATGATCCAGTCACATTAGCTCCATCTGCAATATTCTTCTTTTTGTCTCTCAAATCTCATCTTAAGTGTTGTCTTTTCCTTGACCACTCTGAAGGAGACACCAATTCATTCAGAATTGTAACACCCTGTATGTATTTTTTTCCTGTTTTATTTATTTCTGTACCTTCTGTACCTGGCACATAAAACACGTCCATTAGGTATCTTTTGAATAATGAATAAACTTAAAAAAAGTGACTTTGTTACTGTAAAATGCAGATAATTCATCTATCAGGATTAAAAACAGAAGTAAACAGGACAATAATGTACAGCGTTTAGCACAGTGCCTGGGGCAAACGAAGACTTCATAAATGACAGCTATTGGCGTTGTTCATATTAAAATCAGGACTATAACAGGGGCTTGCAAAGGACTTCTAGTTAAGCAGTAATATCCCTCCTAACTGTAAGAGATTTAGATTTTCTATTTTCAGTGGAAATTATTAAAACAAAGTACTTTTATATAAACGGCTAGTGAATGACTGAATATATGACTGACACTGAGTTTTAAGCAAACCTATTGCTGAGGTTTGTAAAAGATCTTTATTCCTTCTCTTCCATAGAATCCTGAGATTCTAAAGGCTTCAAAATATGACTTCCCTATGCATCAGAAGAAAGCTAAAAAAGATACATTGGAGGATTTTGAAAATAAAGAGGCAGGTTGGGAGTCAAAGAGACCTAGATTCACATTTAGTCTCTACCACTAGCTAATAAGCCTCCAACAACCATTACATATACAGAGCCTTAATTTTCTTATGACACTTCTTTACAGACATACTGGGAAGGAAAATAAGATACTGAATCTAATTCACCTCGCATGATGGTTTGGCATGTGACTGATGTTCAAGTAATACTACTTTCTCTCCATGTGTGTCACTGAGGAACAAACGCTGGGGGCCACATTTGGACTTCTGCCCTTGAGTTAATATGTGAGCTTATGCTGACTTTATTGTTGTTTATGCTTTCATTTATTTCTTCACCTTGTCCGTGAGGATGCCAACGTGGTCATACCATCTATTATGTTTTATCTGATAGATCCATTTTATTGGTGCTATTTGTAAACACATAGTCTTTGGCACCGAATTTGAATACGCAGAGCCAAAATGAATAATAAAATAAATAATAATGGCTTCTAGGAACTGAGATAATTATTAAAAAATAAAACAAACAGGGTCACCTGCATGGCTCAGTCGGTTAAGCGTCTGACTCTTGATCTCAGCTCAGGTCTTGATCTCAGGGCTGTGAGTTCGAGCCCCACGTTGGGCTCTGCATTCGGTGTGAAGCCTACTTAAAAAAAAATGTAAAACACAAACAAAAAACAAAACAAGGTCTTACTGGTAGTTTGGTATTTTGAACAAAAAAAAGTGAACTTGTTTCTACAAACTGCAATGAAAACTGGAAAACAGAATACTGCTTAGGATCCTAAGGAATTTGAACTTGAATTATTGCGATGGTCCATTAAACTCACTCTCAAAACTTTAATATGTTTCTGCTTCAGAGAGCTGTCCACGTACAGGCATATAACCACACTATTACAATGCTCAAAGAGCAAATTGCTTGACTCAGCTGCAGCAATGGTCTTTCCACTGAGAAAGTTTGCAGAGTTTCAACAGCCCTAAGTATAGCATTCCCCTATGTGAGGTAAATGCTCTCTTTGCATTGTTTTCTTCCCAGGTGATTCAAGCTGCAAGGTAGATGACTGGGACTCAAAGCCTGGAGAATAGTGGAAAGTAAACTGTGTCATTTCTCTAAGTTTTAGTCAAAATGTGTTCATCAGAAGCAGAGTTAAAATAATAGTCCAAACAATAATTTGAAAAAGCACTGTTTTCCTAGCTACTCCTGTTCAGCAACTGAGGTTCCATTATCTCCTCTCCTCCTTTCAATTTGAAGCATTTTTATGCTTCAGATCTTCTTGAGCATATCATCACTCAGATCTAATGCATAAGACACAGGAATTTATATTGAAAATGATGTGTACAACCACACTTAGTTCCTGGAGGACTAAGGAAGCGGCTGCAGGTTTGTACTGTAGCATCAATCAACTCTTAAATCAGGGACCAAAGTTCTCTTTCTTTTCTCCTTTCTCCCCCAGTTTTATTGAGGAACAATTGATAAATATAATTGTATATATTTAATGTGTACAACGTGATGACTTGGTATGCATACACACTGTGGAATAATGACCACGATCAGGATAATTAACACATCCATCATCTCATCCTTTTTTGTGTGTGTGATGAGAAAACTATACTACTTTCAGTTAGTTTCAAGTTTAAAACACAGAATTACTCAGCACAGTCACCATGGTGTACATCAGATGCTCAGAACTTACTCTTCTTATAACTGAAACCTTGGATCCTTTGACTCACATCTCCTCTCCCCCTCAAGTTTTCTTGATGGGCAAATACTGAGTAGGGGAACATAGACACAAGTGATGTATTGCCTAGCCAAGTCTAGACAATTTACAGTTACAATTATAAGATGTGCTGGAATATAAACTGTAATCAGCTTCCAGAAATTCATTTGGATATATGTGTCAAGAACCTTTAAGACTGTTCAAATACTTTCTATTACTAGCATTTAAAGATGGCAGAAAGTTATACAATGCTCAAAACAAAAATATTTTACTTAAGGAATACTTTTAATTATATAGCATAAATATGCAGATATTTATACCAATTTGAAAGAGATTATATAAAGTGCCAACAGTGATTACCATTGGGTATAGAATAATGAGTGTTTTCATTATTTTAGTCAAATTTATTGAATTATAATGAACATAAAATAAGAGTGCATCTAAGGTGCACCTTTCAATGACTTCTGACAAAGATAACCATATCACAATCAAGATACAGGACATTACTGTCACGCCAAAAAGTTCTTTCCTGCCGCACTGCAACAACCCCAACCCCAAATGTCACCAGGAAACATTAATTTGTTTTCTGTCACTATAGATTAGTTTTATATTTTTCTAGAATTTTATATAAATAGTATAGACACTTTTACATGGATTCTCTCACACTAGCACATTTCTGGGAGGTATCAGTGTTACTGGGCATTTTGCATGGCTTTCTTTCATTGAACATTTCTAAGATTTATCAATTTTGTTGCATTTATTAGTAGTTTCTTCCTTTTTATTGCTGAGCAGTATTCTATTATGTAGTTAGAGTACAATTTGTTTATCCATTTATCTATTGATGAACATTTGGGTTGTTTCCAGGTTTTGAAAATTATGAAGGAGGCTGATAAGAACACTTATGTACAAGCTTTTATGTGAACATGTTTTCATTTTTCTTGGATACATACCAAGAAGGAAAATTCTATTTCAGTCTGTATTTGGGTTTATAAACAAACCAACAAACTGCCAACTGTCTTCCAAGTGGTGGTAACATTGAGAATTCTGCTTGCTTCACAACTGCCAACATTTGCAACTATCAGGTTTTAAAATTTTAACCACTTTAGTATTATGAAGCAGTATCTCTTTAGATTTTCAATTCTCATTTCCCTGATGACTAATGATATTGAGTACCTTCATATATTTGTTAACCATTATTGTCTTTTTTTGTATGAAGCATCTTTTCAGATATTTTGCATATGTTCTTTTAAATTGGGCTATGTATCTTCTTTTTCTTTAAATATAATTTATTGTCAAACTGTGTGTACAGTGTGCTCTTGGTTTTGGGGGCAGATTCCCATGGTTCATCACTTATATACAACACCCAGTGCTCATCCCAGCAAGTGCCCTCCTCAATGCCCATCACCCATTTTACCCTCTCTCCCCTCCCCCATCAACCCTCAGTTTGTTCTCTGTAGTTAAAAGTCTCTTATGGTTTGCCTCCTTCCCGCTCTGCTTGTAACTATTTTTTCCCCTTCCCTTCCCCCATGGTTTTCTGTTAAGTTTCTCAAGTTCTACATATGAATGAAAACATGTATCTGTCTTTCTCTGGCTGATTTATTTCACTTAGCATAATACCCTCCAGTTCCATCCACATCGCTGCAAATGGCCAGATTTTATTCCTTCTCATCGCCAAGTAGCATTCCATTGTATATATAAACCACATCTTCCTTATCCATTCATCAGTTGATGGACATCTAGTCTCTTTCCATAATTTGGCTATTGTTGAAAGCACTGCCATGAACACTGGGTTACATATACCCCTATGAATCAGCACTCCTGTA
Source organism: Panthera tigris (assembly GCF_018350195.1). Classification (NCBI taxonomy): domain Eukaryota; kingdom Metazoa; phylum Chordata; class Mammalia; order Carnivora; family Felidae; genus Panthera; species Panthera tigris. The sequence goes on from NC_056672.1 coordinate 51,368,023, forward strand.
TCCTTTGGATAAATTCCTAGTAGTGCTATTCCGGGGTCTCAGGGTAGTTCTACTTTTAATTTTTTGAGGAACCTCCACACTGTTGTCCAGAGTGGCTGCACCAGTTTGCATTCCCACCAACAGTGCAAGAGGGTTCCCATTCCTCCACATCCTTGCCAGCATCTGTTGTTTCCTGAGTTGTTAATTTTGGGCTACGTGTTTTCTTATTGTTGAGCTGTAGAGTCCTTTACATATTCTGAATACAAGATATTAAGTATTGATTTTTTTTTCAATTTTTGGCTTGTATTTTCAATTTTTTAATGAAGTACTTTGAAGAGTAGACATTTTTCACTTTGATGAAATCCACTGTATTAATTTGTTTCTTTCATGATGTATGCTTGCTGTCCTAAAAAATTCTTGCCTACACCAAGGTCATGATGATTTTCTTGCATAATCCACTTTAACTTCTGTAAATAGTACAAGCTAAACTTTGAGGTTCATTATTTTCTGACTATCTAATTCCAGTATCATTTACTGAAAAACTTTACTTCTCTACTGAATTATTCTGGCACTTTTGTCAATAATCAATGATCATTTATGTATTGATCTCATGACACTATCAAACTGTCTTTTGAGAATTTTTTTTCTTTCTATGCTCCAATTTAGGTAGTTTCTAATGGTATTTATTCAAGTTAATTGATTTTTCTTTTATGTAATGTATTCTCTGATCTTAATTCCACCCAGTAAGTTATTTTCACCTGAAATATTGTTTTAGTCTGTTGTAGAAGTTCTATTTGGTTCTTTTTTTAAAAGTCTTCTTAAAAAAAATGCTTGTTTGTTTGTTTGTTTTGAGAGAGAGAGAGGAGAGCATGAGCAGGGGAGGGGCAGACAGAGAGGGAGTGAGAATTCCAAGCAAGCTCTGCGCTGTCAGCATAGAGCCTGATGTGGAGCTGGAACCCACCTGAGCTGAAATCAAGAGTCGGATGCTTAACTGACTGAGCCACCCAGGTGCCCGTTTTCTTTTTAATGTCTTCCATTTACTTCTCCATTATTTTCTGCTTTTTTTCTTCTAATTCTTAAGCATATTTATAGAGGTTGTTTTAGAGTCCATGTTTACTGATCCCTTTCTGTTGTTTATGACTGTTTCCATTCTGATGATTTTTCTCCTGATTATAGGTCATGCTCTGTTACTTATTTTCATTTCTAGTAGTTTTTGAATTATGGGTTCTCCTGTCTTTCTTTAAAAAAAAAAATTACTGACCTTTGTTTTGGCAGAAAATCAAGTAATTTTGTGATTATCTTTTCAAGGCTGACAAGTACACTCCTTTACTGTAGTTACAGTTTAGCCCTTCTACTAAGGTGAGACATTTCTGCAATCTCTATGGAATGTCCTGGCTGTTTATGGAGGTCGCCATCCTCTCACTAGACATAGTTCCAATATTGCCCAGTCCTGAGCAAACTCAGGGATTATTCACCTAACAGCTCTTCAATGGATCTTTGCCTTGCAGTGTCTCATAAGACATATGTGCAGTTGAGTCTCGAGCAACAGGTTCCATGGAATCCCTGTGTAGAGTTTTGGAACTCTTTCTGTACTTACCTACAGCTCTTCAAATTCCATCTGCCTTGTCTCCCTATAGTTTAATCTCTGTCCTTTCAAATGATCAATGCTTCCCTTATGTTCTCCCTCCCTGCATTATAATCAGGAAAATGCCTCCAGGCAGAAATCCAGGATGATTTTAGGTCTCATTTTGTTCCTTTTCATTCTCTTCTGAATCATAGCGCTGTGATGCCTACTGCCTAATGTCTGCAATTAAATGTTTCACATATTTTGCCCATTTTTCTGGCTAGTTAGAGTAGGGTAGGCAAGTCTAGCTCCAGTTACACTAACATGACAAGAAATGGGAGTTCCTATCTACAGTTATGTATACCATTTAAATTTAAATATATATGTATATTTATATAAATTATATATTTAAAAATTTTAATTTTAATTTTTTAATTGTCCGTCAGATACATAAAATAATTTTATAGTTGAAAAACATACATACAAAAAAAACCACTACTGATTTCTGCATCTTGACCCAAAATGATCACACTATAAGCTAATCCTGAGGTAAAATATCATACATTTTATGTCTTCTATTATTGTTAGGCACTAGAAATTTCGACCTTGGAGAGGTTTAAATTTTGTACAACTATGATAGGTCTAAAAAAAGTTTTTTAGCCATACTTACTAGTGTGCTTAAAATAATTCTTGTCTGCTTTTTGTTCCCATCTCAATAATGCCATTCTTCATGGGTATAGTGTGCGTTTTTATTTGTGGAGTTATGAAAAATGTAGGCTGGGCACCCAAGCAGAAAAAGAATGTTGTCTTCGAAGCCAAATCCCCAGTGTACAGAGGAATCATATCCAAACCATGCAGCAGGTTTCAGTACAATTCATAGCTACTGACATTTTATAGACCGGGAAGATCCAAGCTTAACTAGCACAGAAAAAGTAATACATTTCCTTCCTTTTGTAGAAAGCTGCATATAATATATCTTCGAAGACAGGGTTGAGATTATCACCACGTTCTTCTATGGATAAATATGGGAGTTCAGTTTCTGAGGCTGTGGCATAGTTTGCAGGCAATAAATTCACATAATGGTAAAAAAATGCTACTTGTAGAGAAAAAACATTGGCAGTGTGTATTTCAGTTCAGTGCACTATAGTGTGCTGATTTACAGAGATGGTTTCCTAGTACCTCATACTTTGCAAACTCATATTTCCTGTCCTGCAGAGTAGCTGATCCTCCAAGGGTGAGATTTTTTGGGGGGATGGAGGGGGAAAGGAGGATGCAAAACCCATTTATTAGTTTGAAGTGTGATAGGTGTTTAATGACAGGGATATAACAAATGAATGTATCAGGGCTTAATGTTCTCTACCTTATCCCCTTGGTACCCTGTTTTCTGATTTCTGCCTTCATAAACTCTGCTCAATATTTTATTTCTGCACAATGAAGTTTGTCTCAATAAAATTAGTTCCTGCAATTAGCTTTCTCAGCAACGATGAGCCAGCAGTAATGTGGTGATTTTATACTAATAGCCAAAAGTGTGGTATCAGCTACTGCCTCTTTTCAGAGGTGCTAGTGTATGTAGATCCTTAACTAACTCATCAGGTTAGTGGATAAATCTTTGCAGATTTCCAGAGCCCAAATAGATGTACCACTTATAAAATCATGGGTCCACTACCTTATTTTATACAATAAGTAGTGTTTATTGAACGTTTACTATGTGTTAGTCATTATACTTATATTTTACATATCCTCTATCTTCCTGTTAAAAGAACCTTTCAAGCAATCCTCAAACTAAACTAGTATGAGACCATACGGGGCCAGTGCGTGCATATTTGGGTTGGAAGTGTGGGTAGCACGTTTGATATCATGGAACCGATAGCCAAGCTGACATGGGAGCAGGTGGGTGATACCCAGCATCTGCTCAAATCCCAATCAATTCTGCAGCCATCTTGAAAGCCAAACACCTGATAAAAAAGGCAAAATTAAATCTAATGCCATACATCAAGGAGAGAGCACAAATCTGAGAAATGCGTTTTGCTGGGCTGGAACATAAAAATAATTAAAATGCAGATTTTGTCCTCAGGATGCTTCCAATTTGGCAGATGGCAACAGTAGGCTGAAAAATGAAACTAACTATAACTTAAAGAAAAATGTGAGAAAACTATATACATGGGCTCAAGAAAAAGAAATAAAAATATGAAAACTTCCTGCTGGTGAATCTGGAAGCTCTTCAGAATTGCATTTGAAACAAACCTTACGGAGAACATAGTAAGTTAACTAGTGGAACACACGAGAGAAAGTATTATCAGATGGAGAGAATGGTGTGAGAGAATATTCAGAGAAAGGAAATTGGAAGACGTTTTCTTCTAACTTAAGAAAGCTTTCTGAGTTCAGTATTTAAATGAATGCATCAACAAGTTTTTCAGATTTATATTATACTTTTTAACTCTAATCTCATTGGTTCATCTTGTTTTCTATTATTAATCCTTCTGAACAGTCCTAACAAATTGGTCCTCATTTGGTAGACACCCTCAACATGTAGCAGGCTTCTAGCACAGAGTCGTGACCCCCGAGGCTTTTCCTTCCAGGAAGCAACTTTATTCCTGCCGGCACCGGTCAGTTGGGTTTGTACCCAAAGTACCGAGCTCCAAACGCCACATGGCGTAGTTTTTTATATATTTTCTACTTCTTTGTCTCCCATATATGGTAACACACACAAACATGCAGTCTGATTAAGTGGTCTCACGGTATAAGGTTGTGAGGGATGTTGTCATGTACGCCCATAGCCAGGTTACCTTGAGGTTTTTCTTTTCTTTTCTTTTCTTTTTTTTTTTTTCTTTTCTTAGGGAGGGGACCCTACCATAAACAAATCAATCAGTCTGAGAATAATTTAGTTGTTTGCCATTGTCAAGTTTTTGTTTCATAGCCTTCTGTTTACAAGCTCTTACATTTTTTATATTTATGGAAATGACAGACACGATACAAATAAAGCTCCTACACCAGGAAAACCCTAGGAAACATAATCACTATCTATGAAACTGTTAACCAGATCGTTCTGTTCTAATTGTTTATGTGGTGAAGCTTCTAAGGTACTGACAACTAACTCTGAACCACTAAACAATAAGCTACTTACACAGATGAAGCTTTCTAAGGCATCTAAGACAGTTAATCAGATGGCTGTGATCACCAAAAATGCACTTTAAAATATCATGTTTAGATCTACAGATACTGAGAGGGTACATACCAGTTTCAGTAACCCTTAGAACCAAAATGGCCTGTACTCATAAGATTTTGGTGAACATAAAGGAAAAAAAAAAAGCAGCCTTTCATGGATAGCATAAAATATTCACCCCTTTCGAATGCATTGCTGGTTTTGATACTATATTACTATTAGAAAAGATATGACCTTTAGGGAAAACTGGGTGAGGGGTATAAGACACCTCTTTGTATTGTTTTTATAATAGGCTGAAAATCAATAATTACTTCAAAATAAAAAATAAAGAGATGCATTACTGCTCCTCCCGGGACCAGTGCTAAATTTAACTAAAGAAAAGACATTGGGCTTAAAGAAAGAAAGAAAAACCCATGATGTTCTTCTTCCCTCACCTTTTTGTCTGTAAGAAATAGTAGGTTCTGAAAGCAGCAAAGTAGGGGACAGAAAATGTACTCCTTTTATTCCCTGTGGTTGAGTATATTATTTGAACTGCTTACTGCACCTCTCAGGGGAGAGTTATTTCTTGCTAGCTTTATTCCTTTGGCAGCATCCTAAGAACACTGCTTACTTTTCTCCCTCATGAGAGGGCTCTGGCTATTCTCTGAAGAGTTTACCTTCAACGGCAAGGGCAAAGTGATTGGCAAAGGCTAGGCTTCTGGCCAGACTGCAGACCTGGAATGGAAAAACAATGTAACTTCCTAAAAACCAGTGAGCCACGTTCATGACCTCAGAGCTCTTCATTTTTCACTTCAAAATTCCAGGGTCTATCATGCTCAATGAAGTGGCCAATGTACCACATGCAGAGAACTGGCTCATTTCTTATTCACATCTCAAAGATGCAATTATGCATGATCCTCATCCATAGCTAGGAATTGTGTACACACTAGAATTGTTGGAACTCTTACTGAGTTTGGCAATTCTGTAGCCATGTACTGTCAAGCTGGCTTTTCCTGCCATTTTCCCTCAGTATTTCTGGGAGATATATCAAGTTTCAGGTGGTTAAGAACAAATTATCAACGCATGTCACCATTCTAAAAAGTATATAACCATTTCATATCACACTTTGGTAATTGAGAAAACTATTAAATTACACCAAACTGTCTTTTCACAGATGGCACAAGATTGACCTACACCGTTAGGTCATCTTCTTTGTGAGGAAGAAATACAATTGCTGCTTGAGATGCCACCACAAGCTGGGGAGAGGCTTGAGGGGCAAATAGTCTTGCTTTTCCCCTCCTTCTGTGTTCTAATTTCTTGTTGGTATCTGCCATTAGTTCAGCCCACTATCACAAGTAGTAAATAGATGCATGGATGAATGAATAATGCATGCATACTATGATAGCACATATTAATATCCACCATTCCATAATCATTGTACACTTTCTGAATGACAGAAGGAACACAATCCACCCATGGTGTCTGGAAAAGTCAGATAAGAAGGTAGAGAGAAAGAAGCACAATAAAGTAGAAGTCACAGCTCCAAATTGCAAATGGTTATGTCAAAGGCTTCATAACCTCTTAGTGACATAGTTTCTAAGCATTTGAAACCATTATATCAAGATTTATACTGATACAATTGAGAAATTAAAAGTACCTGGTGAAGGCCACGGATACTGGCCCTCCTCTAAATATATGGTTATTATCACATTTTTGAGCTTTAATAATGCAGGTGTCTGTGTGTGTATGTGTGTGTATTCATGTGCTCATGTGTTTGTTTTCTTATCATCAGATAACCATGTTATTCCTTGCCTTGTTGCTGTAATCACCTTCATTATATCCCACCACTACTAGGTGTATTCTTAGTTACTGCCTTGTCAGTGCTGCTTAAACTTCAGTTGACTGTATAGAAACCTATTATATATAATGTTTTATAAATTTTATGTTACTTTTATAATATATATTTATACTACAAAGTATAACATATAGTTTCATATATATTTTTTCATATAAATAAATATATATTTAACTTACATACAGAAAACATTTAGGCTTCCCAGAAAAACATGGGAAAAACAAAGCATGTAGACATTATACAAAATTCAGAATAGATGTACTTACATTTCACATTATGGCTATAATAAAGTCAGTTTAAAACTCTATTGCAATCTGCTATAAAGAATATTCCATGATATGGGAAACAAGACCCTTAAAGAAAGGATTTAGGCAGAAATGTTTATAGCATTCTAACTTTCTGACTATTTTAATCCCTGAACAATTTAAATAGGCTATTAGAGTAATGCTACTAAACAATAAATGGAGAATGAATTTATTACAAACATTTGTGTTTTTTTTAATTTTTTTAATCTTTATTTTTGAGAGAGAGAGTGTTTGAGCTGGGGAGGAGCAGAGAGAGAGAGGGACACACAGAATCTGAAGCAGGCTCCAGGCAATGAGCTGTCAGCACAGAGCTTGATGTGGGGTTCAAACTCACAAACTGTGATATCATGACCTGAGCTGAAGTCAGGCACTCAACTGACTGAGCCACCCAGGTGCCCCCATTACAAACATTTGTAATAAATTAAATAAAAATCATTCATTACAGACAATTATGATTTATTCAGTACCTACCATGTGCCTTTCTTTTCTTTTGCTGTGGAGTGCACATCATTATTTTGATGGGTTAAGCAATGAGACTAAAAATGTAAAGTTTTTGAGATATGTATTATTTAGTTTTTGGATTGGGGTAGTAGCAGAGACAACAGGAATTATCTCAGAAATTATAAACAAACCCTCAGCTTATTCATAAGAAAACTGAGATCTAAATAAAATTATATAAATAATCTTTATACATTCTATTCAGTTATTCTTATTATTCGTAATTCGTGACTTCTGTATCTCCTGTTCCCTTTACACATATCTACATACTATCCCTCAAGGACTCCTCTTGCCACCATGAAGCTTTTATTCCCTTATTACCCTTAATTTCAGCTGATTCTAAATCCAGCAAACATTTACTGAGTAACTATTACCTACCACAATATGCCTGGAACTGTTCTGGAACACGGATATACATTGGTGTACCAAATACAGTCTTCCAGAACATAACATCACAGCTAAGAATAAAATATGATGGAGATATATATAATCTATCTGTATCATCTCTTTATTATCTCTATATGTCATCTATATATGATTTTGTGTATATATACAAAATCACAAGACATTGTGATGATTTCTATATTCATGGGAAATAGGAGATGCTAGGTAGACACATGGGAAGGAAACCTATCTTACTCTTCAGAACTAAGGAACGTATTATCAGAGAAAGTGCCTGAAACTTTAACAGGAAGGGAGAAAACTGATATTTTAATTTATGTTTTGAGTAATCCTTAGGGAAGAACGGCAAACAGAAGCATGTATATTGCCATCTTCTCAAACTCCACCTTACACCCACAGCAACCTTACTGGTGGATGACAACAGAATTTTCTGTTTCATTCAGACTCAGTTTCCTGATCCTTCCTGAGACATTTCTCTAGAGAACTACTAATATAAACTGGAGATACCTCATGAAATGGAACATTTTGGTCCCAGGGATTAATCCATTCAACAAACATGTTAAATGTCTACTATCTGCCAGGATTTTTTTTTCTAATTGTTACAGATGAAAAGGTAATAAGACAGAGCCCAATCACCCCTGGAGATCATAGGTTTTGTAAATAGACACATAGTCCAATCAGAACACAGAGTGGTAAAGAGAAGTCAGACAGGACAGGACATGCAGTGTTGCAGGAGAGGGTAAAGGAAATGGCTATAGTTACAGATAGGAAGAAGGTGTCACAGAAGTAATCAGTGAATGCGGTCTTAAAGGACATGCAGACAAGGATATAATGAGAGAACACATACAATGCACTGGATTATTTAATTACATAGCAAATTTAAGAAAGTATTAAGAATTTATAATGGGGAGAGAATGCAATATGTTACATGGAAGAGAGGAAAAAAATCTAAGGATGGAAAGCAAAGGTCCTGACTCAACACCATACACAGACACACACATCCTGGGTGCAGAGAGACTGCAACTATCGGCTTATGGAGTCCGAGAGAGGGTTCCTGAGTTTGGCTTGTTTAGTCTTGATCTATCCAGGCATGAGGATGAATAAGGAGGATGCTCTTAAGATGAGCAGAAAAAAAGGGGGCTTCAAAAAGAGCAATAAAAGCCATCTTTACTCAAGACAACACTGTTTCTAGGCATGAATAGTGACACTGACAGGCACACATAGTAGAGCCCCAGGTATATGTGATTTACTGAACAAACCCACACAAAACAAACCAAACTGATAAATCCCCACATTCTAGGAAGGCATATTGCATAGAAAAGACTAATAATTTTAGTTATAAGGTGTTTTGAGGCAACAGGTTTCAAATTGCACCTAAAGAATTTATATGTTTTTCCTTATAACATGTATATTTTAAAAAGAAAACTATCCATTTGAAAAGGCTGAAACTTTTTGAAGACCCACCCCATTCCCCTCTTCCACATAAATAGTACTGAGATCTTCACATGAACCACAATGCTATAAAACTCCTTCTAACAATAAACTAAGAATATACTCTTCTCTTGTTGGCTTAGCCTAATATATCAACAGAAATATAATTTCTCCTGAGTGTAGTGCCAGGAAAACAGATATCCCCAAAGGTAGGAACACATTGGTGCTCAATGAATATTTCTTGAATACGTAAATGGTTGATTTTTTTTTAACCTCAAAATTTTGATTTATTTTTTGCCAAAGGCATGCACTCCAGCGAGAGGAAATACTGTAAGCTGCTATTATGTCATCATACTTTAGTGTGATTTAATGTCCTGCCTTTTCTTAGAGCATGTTTTGATAAGGAGAGACTAAGTGCTCTGGACGAGAAAAAGAGGGATGCATAGTTAAACAAGAGGGGCAATGGTGATTGTAGGACTCCTCTTAATAAAAGCAAATGCACAAACAACAACATCAGAATCTAGCTCTACCCTCATGAAATGACTTTTGCTTGAGCAAGTATTCCATATCTACTTAATGGGCATTTAAATTCTTTCTAAGTTGATAGATGCTATGGAAAGCTTAAAACACATAGCACAATCCCTTTTGTATTTATTATAGACAAATATACTTCCCCTCATTCTCTTCTTATAAGAACAGAATGCTGATTTTCCTTTTGGAACCCCCTCTTCTCCCCTCTCAAAATAGTATTGGTGGGATTAATCCTTTCTTCTTGATTTAAGGGATAAACAGAAAGCCTGTGTAAATCACTGTTTTCCATCCCTTTGCCCCAATAATAGTTTTTTTTTTATATATATAATGCAAGACAAGCTAAGAAGAGATATCAATTCCGGGATTTGGGCTGAAACTATTAAAGAAGGGAAATTATAGTGTGAGGATATATGCCTGGAGGTGCTGAGGGGATCTCCCAGAGGGAAAAGTGTGCCTCAGGAGGGAGCCAGCACTAGGAAGCCAAAACAAGAAAGATGCTAAGAAAGTTTCTTGAGGCCACTTTCGAGAACCAGGACTGATCCACCACTGAACTTTCCAGCTATGTAACTAATGCACAATATTTGCTGTTGTTATTCTACACCTGTTGGATTATCTGTCATTTAGAACCAAAAGAGTCTTTCTAATAGATCAACTGTAATAAATTGAAAAACGTAGTGATTAGGGGCACCTGTGTGGCTCAGTCGGTTAAGCATCTGACTTCAGCTCAGATCATCATCTCACGGTTCATGGGTTCGAGCCCCACGTCGGGCTCTGTGCTGACAGCTCAGAGCCTGGAGCCTGCTTCAGATTCTGTGTCTCCCTCTCTCTGCCCCTCCCCTGCTTGTGTTTGGTCTCTCTCTCTCTCAAAAATAAATAAACATTTATTTATCCTCATGCTCTGCTGTCGGAAATAAGTAAGTGTTAAAAATTCTTTAAAGAAAAAAATTAAAAATCTAATGATTAAAATTAGAAGGGTGATTTGGTTAAAAAAGAAAAAAAAAAGCACAAAGGACATGGAGTTCTACTCTCACTGTGAGTTTGGGAAGTTGTCCTGGAAAAAACATGGCATTTGATATTTGTTACTGATGAGTAGTGTCAGGATAGGCATCCAGGAAGGTAACCTAAGAGAGGAAAAAAGTGAAATTAAAGGAATTAGAGGGGAGCAACGCAGAGAGTATTCAGAGAAATGTGCGGTTGTAGAGGGAAAAATACCATTTTAGATATGATATCTTGAAAGGAGGAGCAGGAGATGGGGAAATAGGAACATGGAAATTGAAGTAAGACAGAATCCCCCAAGGTCTGTGACTTATATTATGAAATGCACAAACCTTGGCTAAATGAGGCTTAGTTTGGGTTCAAAATGATATGTTAAAACACAAAATATTCTGACCAAAAAAAAAAAAAAAAAAAGCACTCTATTCCACAGGGATAAATGTAACAGAGCCACAAAAAAGGCACCAAAATATTGTCTTTAACACAATCTTATTTAGATTATTACTTTCCAAGGAGATTTCAAAGGCTTTTCAGAAGTATTTTCTGACACTTTCTCTGCACTGAAATTATATTAAATTAGAGGTATTACAGATATGTATCACTCACGTCACCTTTTACAGAAAACTGGCCTCAACAAAATCACTATGGAAAGAAATCCTCATGCCCCAATTTCCCACTGGGCTAACAGCTGATTGTGTAAGGGAAGGGTCTCTAACCCAAGGTGACCTGATACATGAATGAGTGGCTGACCTTTGCTTCTCGCCTAAAATACTTGCATTTGTAGAGAAATCTAAATAAGACAATCTGATGTGATCACATGTACCTGAAACAGGCAATATAATGGACCTTTTCAGTATTAGTGCAGGTGAAAATAAACGATACCATAAATTGGGGAAAGGAATTTCACAGGGAGTCAAAATTATTGTCATGTGGTAAAATAAACTACGCAGAAGGAGTCAAAGTCAATTGGTAGTGCAGACAAAGGAAGCAAATGCTATTTTTATTAGCATTATAGTAGTAGTGGAGCAGAAGGGTAAAGATGAATGTTTTCTTATTCTTTTTTTAATGTTTTTATTTATTTTTGAGAGACAGACAGAGAGAGATAGAACATGAGTGGGAGAGGGGCAGAGAGAGAGGGAGACACAGAATCTGAAACAGGCTCCAGGCTCTGAGTTGTCAGCACAGAGCCTGAGGCAGGGCTCGAACTCAGAACTGGCAAGATCATGACCTGAGCCGAAGTTGACGCTTAACCAACTGAGCCACCCTGGCACCCCTAGATGAATGTTTTCTAACTGGGCTGTGGCGATCTTGAGAGCTGCTCTCAACCCTCGAATGACCCTGTGGTCTCCATTTCCAGCAGGTGTAGAACTTGATAGGTCTCATGAAATGTTTCCTCCTAAATGTTCCACTCATGTTTTTACAATAACTCCCATTTTCCTGAGCTAGCTGGAAAGATCCTCTTTCCTTACACTTAAACAAGTTTTAATATATAAACACTCTTATTCAGACATGTGAACACGTATTAAGTGTCACTGACATGCTGTAAAGTTCATTATAAAAAATTAGAAAAGGGGCGCCTGGGTAGCTCAGTTGGTTAAGCGTCCAACTTCGGCTCAGGTCATGATCTCGCGGTCCGTGAGTTCGAGCCCCGCGTCGGGCTATGTGCTGACAGCTCAGAGCCTAGAGCCTGGAGCCTGTTTCAGATTCTGTGTCTCCCTCTCTCTGTGACCCTCCCCCGTTCATGCTCTGTCTCTCTCTGTCTCAAAAATAAACGTCAAAAAAAAATTAAAAAAAAAAATTAGAAAAATACGCTTTCCTTTTACAACAGTGAAAAATGTATCCTTAGGAAAGCCCAAAGTTCAGTAACATATATTCTGCTGAAACTATTTTTTGCCAAAGTGCTGGGGAGAACTGGATCTTTAGAACTGTGTTGGGCATGTTTTAGTCCAACTAATAGGCCCTGTTCACCACCACCTTTAATAGTTTCTAAATTGAATCCTGCTGGATTTGATCACATGTTTTTAGGACCAAGGACAGCAATATCGTTATTATGATAAAAATGACAAAAACAAACAAAACTGAATTTGAAACACGCACTCTAATTTTAAGGTCCTTTAAGAGTTATTTATGGTGATTAAAGCAGGTAGCCTTTAACGTATGCATAAATTGTGACTGGCCTTGAGTGACTTCTCCTATATTCTCACAACATAGTCAAGATATATTATTGTAATTCCATGACCACAGACCCATTGCATAATGGGAACCCTAGACATGATTAAAGAAGATAGAGGTGGGGCAAAGAGACATGGTAAAAAGTCTGTGACTCCATGTGTTTATTACAGTGGTACAGAAAAGAGCATATATGGCAGGTATGTGGCCTCTTAACCTTTCAACCATATATACAACAGCTGGTGTGACCAGAAAAATAAAACCATTTAAAGGATCATTGAATTCATGGCATATTTTGTATCCTGATGTGCTTTCCCAAACAAAAATTACTGGAAATTATACTTAATAATACGTATGTATACAATGAACGAATTAATGAAAAATCACTGATCTTGAGAGGAAATATTCAACGTGTCAAAAGGCTTCCTAATCTTTAAAAAGGAAGAATCATTGTTGTACGCTAAAAAAGAATGGGCATTTGTTTAAGTCCAAGGGAAGATTTTAAATGAGAGAACATTTTAAAGGTAATATGCATTTATAACACATATGAAAGTTAAGTTTAGTAATACGTTTATTGATTATATTTATTTAATAAAAAGCTCTGGGTACCAATCTTGCCAGCAAATAACATACCTATATTCCTCTTATTGGAAGTTCCAAAACCTAGCTTCTAGGTTTATACCCTATCTTTCAATTCAGTGCTTTTCAGCTATGGTTGGTTGATGGGAGAAAAAGGGACTGCATTACAGTCACTGTAGTGGGAATTGGACACAACTCAGTATCCCAGAGTGATTAATCATTAGAGATTGTGAGTAGGTCATTATATAACCATAATTCATAAATTAGAATACAGGAAAAGATCTGAAAGGCCTGTATTCCACAGTCAAGCCCACAGCATGTAAAAAACAAAAACAAAAACAAACAAAAAACAACCTCTAAACCAAAATAAAGTCCAAATCTTCTATTGTTTCTTTCTGCCACTAGAGTATCTGGGCCTACTAACAGCAGCAGCTTGATAGGAAAGAAGGGGCCCAGTTATTTCAATGTGACTGACATCACAGTTATCAAACAGTTCAAGGTTAGTTTAGAATGTGGTATACAGTCTATCATTAAAGACCAAAGACTTCATTAGAAGGCAATCCTCTAGACAGATAATGTGAGGAGACTGGTTGCCAATACAAAATAAATAAATAGATAAATACTTATGAGTATTTCATAAGACCTAGGTAGCCTAAACTAGTGAAAATAATGCTTTAGTATAAGACCATAATCAAGTTCTCAGGTAAGAGTATGGCACGGAGTGGATAAAACAAAGCAGATTCAAGTAATTTCAGGAATGCAGAATGAAGCCATGCTCCAAGCCTGGTTAGGAACTATCTTAGAGGCAGTGTGCAGATAGGTTAGAATGTCAAGCTTTAAAGCTAGATAGACCTGAGTTGAATATTGGATCTCTCACAGAATTCAATAACCTTAACTATTTACCTTAATTTACCTGAAATTCAGTTTATTAACTTTAAAATGGACTTAATAATGTCTATAAAATTCTATTGTTGTCAAGATCAAATGAGAAACTGCAGGCACATTCACTAATAATAATATTTGCTGGCCCATGGCAGGTCCTTCATAAATGGTAGCCTTTAGCATTTTTGGTTTTTTTGGTCAGGAAAATCACTATGGACTCCCAGGGAAACTCCATGCTTACATACTTTTCACAAAGTGAGAGCCCCAGGGAAAGGTCTATCCTTCCATGTGTATGTCAAGAACTCTGTTTTGTTTTGTTTTGTTTTCCTGATATTTATTGGCTGTAATTGCTTTTGACATTAGCAAAACCAAGCCAAGGTGTTGGGGCAGTCATTCTATGGTGCACATATCACTCACTGTAAGTGAGGTGAGTGAGTCTGGGGTCTTTTTTTTTTTAATGAGGGTTTTTAAAAATTTTTTTAATGTTTATTTATTTTTGAGAGAGAGGGAGACAGAGCATGAGTTGGGAGGGGCATAGAGAGAGGGAGACACAGAATCAGAAACAGGCTCCGGGGTCTGAGCTGTCAGCACAGAGCCCGATGCGGGGCTCGAACCCACGAACCATGAGATCATGACCTGAGCCGAAGTCGGACACTTAACCGACTGAGTCACCCAGGCACCCCAGGGGTCTTAAATACTATGTAAGTTGAGATTTGCACAATAAAAACTTCAAGAACTTAGAGAGTTTTGCCAGTGGAAGAAAACAATGAATCTGGGACACCTAAAAGCATTCTCTAATTTTTTTTTCAATATATGAAGTTTATTGTCAAATTGGTTTCCATACAACACCCAGTGCTCATCCCAAAAGGTGCCCTCCTCAATACCCATCACCCACCCTCCCCTCCCTCCCACCCCCCATCAACCCTCAGTTTGTTCTCAGTTTTTAAGAGTCTCTTATGCTTTGGCTCTCTTCCACTCTAACCTCTTTTTTTTTTTTTTTTCCTTCCCCTCCCCCATGGGTTTCTGTTAAGTTTCTCAGGATCCACATAAGAGTGAAACCATATGGTATCTTTCTCTGTATGGCTTATTTCACTTAGCATCACACTCTCTAGTTCCATCCATGTTGCTACAAAGGGCCATACTTCATTCTTTCTCATTGCCATGTAGTATTCCATTGTGTATATAAACCACAATTTTTTTATCCATTCATCAGTTGATGGACATTTAGGCTCTTTCCATAATTTGGCTATTAGCAAAGTTGCAGGATACAAAATCAATGTACAGAAATCAGTTGCATTCTTATACTCTAATTTTGAGAGTAAACTCTCCAAATGTGATAATGCCAACAGAAAGGATCTGATACAAAAAGTGTCCAGCATTCAGTACTGTTCAAGGAAGAAGATATAGGATTTAGAGGGGATATGAGTACAGTTCTCCATTGTGAATCAGAAATAATCTATTATGAAATACTGGATTTAAATTATTCTTATACCTTTTTTTTTTCTTTTAAATACCATCAAAGTAATGGGCTAATGGGCAGTTTGCTTTCCTGTGTGGTTTGTTACGAGGAGAGAGCAGTTTGCTCTTGGCAGGGTTTATAAGCATCACTGGAAATAATTCTCATTCATAAATTAGTATTTCTGACTTATGTATCAGGTCTTCGTGAGTTTAAGAAGTATGAGTTAATCACTGAGTGCACTGAGAACATACAATATCTGGTTCTGGAAAGTTAAAGGATACAATTCCAGAATATAGTGACTCAACTGAGCAAGGCTCTCCCTAGATTATCTTCGTATTGTTTCATTATAACTTACAAAATGGAGAAAAGACATCACGGGCATAGGTTAATTTCTGAGACAGCCTATGCTATTGCTGCTACCCCATTACTGATGCCTATAACATGTGAACATCACATGAATTTAGCCTTTTAATCCCACTCCAAAATGATAAGTGGATAATAACAGGAATGCTTGGTTGAACAGCAATATATCACACTCAAAATATTAGGGGATAGGTCCTAACAGTTCTCATTTCCCAAAATAACTTGTTGTGGCTGCTCTATTAATAGTTCTCTTATATTTACGCCCCAGGGAATAAAATAGTATATTCTTTTATTTACCTATAACTACGTTTTTGAGGTTTAACTGGTATACTGCTAGCTCTAATATTCAGTGACTTTTTTGAGTGACTGACAGAATCAGTGTCAGTGATTTAGAATTGCTTCCTGTCTCTGGATATGGCTTACCAAGTAATGCTTTGTAACATATTTTATTTCCTACTAGCTCTCTATTGCAGAACATGACATATTTTATTCCTGATTTCATACTTGTATGTATTTACTATAAAGAATGCAGGATGTTATAACATCATTAGAAAGAAAATTATACAGACATACTAAAATTTCATCTTAGACTCTGAGTAGGTTGCATTTATGTAAAGGTTACTATGCCCTTCAGGAATTCAAAAATAACTAGCCTTTCAAGGCTCTGCTTGCTTCGCCTAACATCACAATAAACCAAACCTTCCATGGAGTTTGGGATTATGCTATACATTAACTTGATATATTCTCTATTTAACTTTTATTATTATTTCAGCCTGTGTCACCTTCTATTGACAATAATTCTGTATGAAGTTATTTCTTTTTCTTTCTTATCTACTGCTTATATAGCTTGTGGTTAATCAACCACAGCAGAGTATTTAAGTAAAATGAGGCCAAGATGTAGAAACATGTACTCTACATGAGGGCTTCACAATGGTAGAAATGCAGACATGAAATGCCTGAGTATAAGGCAAGACAGAGTGAACAGTATCCTGGATTATGCCTAAAGCACAAATGATGTCTGCAAAACTCCACCAGAAGAATAACAGTAATTTATAATCCTAAAACATAAAGATGAGAAAACTGGTTTCTATGAGAAGGCAAGGAAACTTTCCACAAATAGAGTCCAGATGATACTTTGTCAAAAAACACAATATAGAATCCATTCAATACATGATTTTACCTCTACAGTTGCTCCAGATCTTTTATAAGGCAGGATGGCATTTTTGCACACTAATTATCTTGACATAAAACTTAAATTAATAAAATTTAAAACTACACCCTCCACATTGCCCATTTATCTCATTGCTGTAAGAAATGTCCAATGCATACCCATAAGGTAGACACTCACTTAAGGAACATTTATTAAGTACCTCGTACGGTCCAGAGAATCCTATGAGCCTAATGAAAATGCGAAACATACTTTTATTTACACAGTAAGTCTAATAACACTTACTTAACTAATCCATGGACCAGGCAAATGAATTCTTCTGGCAGGTACTTTATAATTATTCTCTAAAATGTTATGTTGTTTGATTTGAATTTTCATATACTGTCATGTGTTAACAAACAAAAAACCAACTGTCCTCTTTCTTACACTATAGTAGAATGATTACGGCCTCCAAATCTTTGGTACTCTTAGTCCAATGCCAACTACTCCTTAGATCATTCCTCACAAAAGAAATAAAAATAAGAACAAAAACACAAATAAAGGCATGAATGTGGACATACATATACTTGTTACATATAAAGGATCTGTCAAATTCATCTTCTTTTGGCAGAGTTTCACCATGTTAGTATCTCCCAACTGTCACTTCAGAGCAAAACTGGGAGATAAAGAGATATGGTTGCCTGGAGCCAGAGGCAACCCGCCTTGGGACTCTGGCCCCTGCAACCTCTCCCCGGACCTGGAAACTCTGAGGGTGGAGGTAGGCAATATCTGGGTGCATTGTGTCCTCCTCCATAGGACACTGACACAGAAACCTGTCACACGTAGGACAAACCACATAGTTCTAGATTTTGCAACTTATATGCCTGCCTTTTTGGTCAAAGCAGAGCACACATTATGTTTTGTAGCGTATTTAAGACATAGAAAATGGAATTTTGATGCTAAACCTCTTTAGGTTTGCCACTCCTGTGGCAAACAGGAAACTTAGAGAAGGAGCAGTAACATAGAAATAGTAAAATGGCACTGATAGTATGAGAACAAGCAGTAGCCACAGTATGAGGTTGCTTTCACTTCAAATTCCTTATCTCATTACATCTGAGCAATTTGTAGATTCAGATGGTAGTTTACGGAAAAAAAAATTGAGGTTAAAGATGTTAACTAAGTTGTTCTAAGTAACTCATCCAAGATGTGACAGAACCTGATAGTCGGTTGCCCCAACCTAAGTGATCATTTACAGTGGGGCCTCATAACGCTGATGGTGTCTATTTCCAAAGCCACCACGACCACCACACACACATATAGGTCAAAAAGCTCCTATATCATACAGCACTACTTAAATCAGTAAAAAAAAAAAAAAACAGATTTAAATTGCCTTTTCATCTTCTCCCATTCTGCCTCAACTCCTGCAGAACAGGACATGGTGGAGAAATTGGGAAAGCTATAAACTAATCAGTGGATTGTGAACGGGAGGGAGGAGAAAATTGAAGATGCAGAAAATAAATAAACCAACCCCCAAACCAAGATCAGATGCACTGCAAAATGCGGAAGAAGCAGAAAAAGAAAACCTAAGCTGGAAGGTTAGGTAGCCAAAGGAAGAGGGCAGAGGGTCTGAGCACCATGAGCATCAGTTTCCTGTTCTGAGTCTGGTAGGTGGGTAAACCAGTACACCTGGCATCATAAGCAGTGAGGCTGAGTTCTGCCAACTGCAGAAGCCATGATGGAGTGGCTGAAGTCTGCAGTGAATTTACCGGGAACACTCCTGCTAAGTAGCCAGTTGTATTACAAAAGTCTGATAGAGTGACTTGACAGGAAAATTATGAGGAAACAAACAAACAAACAAAAAAAAGCAGGGGGAAGAAAACTGGAGACCCTAAGAATCGCCCTAGAATACTAGGATTGCACCTGTCCAAACAAACCATGCAGAAATCATTCTAAGCTGACACGACTGGAGTTCTCTCAAAGACTGCAAACCCAGGGGCTATTTTCCCTTTCCTAATCGGAAAGGGTAGACTGGGTTGCTTGTTAGCCTGCCATTCAGAAACTCAACTAGGATGTTTGCTGATTAGTGCTGGATTTCATCCTCCAAATTCACAAACATAGTGCTGGTTGCACAGCACTGGGGCTAGACCATCTCCTTCTTCTGTGCACTAGAAATTGTGACTGTTCCCCCAAGGCTGAACGAAATCTGCCCCACCCCACCCCCCATCAGATGAGGTAACCTCTGAGATTTGGGATTTAAATAAAGTTTATTCCACCCCACTAGCCAGAGCCTTGCAAGGTTAATGCATTCTCCAATAATTTTGCAAATTCTTTGAGCTTCTGTTGTGACTCTGAGGTCTTGTTTTCTACTGAAATTTCTATTTCATTGACATTTCCACTTGCCTGATTGTTTTCTTTTCTCTGCTTTTCCTTATTCAATGAGCCCCTTCTCTTTGACTTGGAAAAATCAACAAGGGCACACATGTGTATTTTATAAATGAGAGTTACATTTTCCCCACCCATGGTAGTCACTGTTACTATATTATTCTCTTAATACTAACCTTTTGGGGAAGGCAAATAATAGCTTTAAAAAAATTTTTTTTGAGAGGATTTGCCAGTCTGTTTTGCAGACTGTACCAATATAGGATATATATGGCAATCATGGGCTAGTACAAAAGAAGACTACTCTGACTTGTTTTGTGGCAGTTTTCCCATAATGTCTTGCTGAGTCATCTGTGGACATAACCTGCTCACACAGGGTATATTGTTATAGTGCTTTTTAAATAATGTTTAGTTATTTATTTTGAGAAAGAGAGAGAGTGAGCAGGGAGGAGCAGAGAGAGAGAGAGGGAGACAGAGAATCTCAAGCAGGCTCAGCTCTGTCAGCACAGAGCCAGATGTGGCATTCAAACTCACAGAGTGTGAGATCATGACCTGAGCTGAAACCAAGAATCGGATGCTTTCCTGAGCCACCAAGGCTTCCCTGTTATAGTGCTTTATGAGCAGAGCAAGGCAAGGAGTTTAATAGGCTTAGAGATTAACCCCACCAGGGCCACATGATTAATAAATGATAGGACAAGGCTAGTGCCTAGACTTGAATGCCTGCTTCCACCTGAGGCCCAATGCAACCACTCTGGGAACCACTATTGATTTTACACTGCTCCACCATGCTCAACAGAAATAAATGTAAGAAAAGAAGATGGTAAATGTGTTCTGGGGAAGCCACCCACCGTGTTCACCAGAGCTGTCTGAGGGCTTGACCCAATGTATCAGGTACCACTCAATACACCCTGATGCACAATTGTACTGGTAGAGAGAATTAAGGCCAGTGAGAATTTACATAACCATATTAATATATGTTCATAAACTTATTTTCCAAAAATTAAAGGGCCTTTACATCATTTTAGTGCTCCACTCTAAAATTTATAGCAGGCTCTTTTTCCCATCTGTCTTAAAGCAAATACATGTATTATGAGCCTCCAATCTATATTTCTGGATTTACCCATTTCCATATGACAATCCATTTTAATTCGCCAGTCTCTCCAACCTCTAATAATTCATCATCCCCATACCATATCCAGTATACTCTGGCTTATATTCTTTACTTGCAGTGTATTATTTAACTTTTTTTTATTTATTTGTATAAAAATCCAGTCTTCCAAGGCTACCTGATCCATACCAGGTTACATACAAGTCCTCAGCTTGATTTTTTTAATTTTAATTAAACCTTTTTGAATTTTATTATCATAGAACTCCATTTTTAAGGTAATATATCTTCTTTTACATGATAATAATTTCTGTAAATGTTCTTTTTCTTTACTAATCTATAAGTACAGTAACATGTTTTATCTTTGTGTATTTCACCTTCTTCTGCCCACCTGTCCTCCTCTCAGAATAGGATAATATTATTTTGGACACAAGTCCTTAATGATAATTTACTGAATTACATTAAGTCAGTATCTTTCATAGACTATTATCTGTAACTCTTTTTCATTTATAAAACACCAACTATTGGGCTGACATTTTCTAAAAGTTCAAAAATCCTACCAAAAATGAAGCTTGACACTACGTAAGCCCACATTATTTAAATTGTTTTGTCTTTTTCTGACAGATTCCACAAGTCTAGTTTAGGGCTCCCGGTGCTTCTGCAACTCAAAAGAATGAACTACCACAGGGATAGAAACAGATCTCTACATTTCCAATCTATATGGATCATGCTATTTACTTGGCAATCAACTATTATTCTCACATGAGGAGGAGAGAATTCCTCCAAAACCATACCTTGTTGCTTTTTACAGACCTGAAAGAATTATAAAACACAAAATGTCTGGGGACAATGAGTTTGGCTTTTTTTTTTTTTTAAATCTAGTAAAGCATATTCCTGAAAGTCTAGAAAAAAGGAGAAGAAGCAATTTCTCGAAGAGATTAAAGGCATCCATTTATCGGGGAAAAAAGAAAGGAGAAAAAGGAGGAGGGAACAGTTGATTCTTTACTTACAAAATCCTTGTGAGACAACAATCATAGGATGCTAGGATTAGGAGCCAAAGCTTCACAGTGAGAATACCAAATCTGAAGATTGGAGAATCAGTGTTAGGATATATATTAAATTCAGGGGGGAGGGAGGGAATGTGCTAATTAAATTGATAATAAGTATATAGCAAACTCAAGATAAAACTTAGAAGGATTATTATATTATCTACATCTTATAAAGATGTTCAAAATTATTCACATAATTTTATGAAGGAGTTTAATTCTTTTTTTCTATATTTGTTTTTTTAAAACATGATTTATTGTCAAGTTAGCTAACACACAGTGAATACAGTGTGTTCTTGGCTGCGGGAGTAGATTCCCATGATTTGTTGCTTACATATAACACCCAGCGCTCATGCCAACAAGTGACCTCCTCAATGCCCATCACCCATTCCCCTCTCCCCTGCTCTGCCATCAACCCTAAATCTGTTCTCTGTATTTAAGAGTCTCTTATGGTTTGCCTCCCTCTCTGTTTGAAACTATTTTTTTCTCCTTCCCTTTCCCCATGGTCTTTTGTTAAGTTTCTCAATTTCTACATATGAGTGAAAAAATATGATAGCTGTTTTTCTCTGCCTGACTTATTTTCTTTAATACAGACACATTTATTAACCACTCTATTGGCCAGGGTATTGTTACAAACAAACCCCAAATCTCAATGGCCTACCAAAATGGAAGTTTATTTCTCACTAATGCTACATATCCTACATGTGGAAATTCCAAGTGGGACTGCTTTACACATCACTTGGATTTCCAAGCTAATGGAGGCTCCGGTATCTTGTGAGTAAACCACCTGGCATAAGAGGCCTGCCTCTTCAGTCACTTAGGCCAAAAGGAAACTTGATTAAATGCTTGGGCTTGGATATGACTTAATCAATAACTTCTCCTCATATCCCACTGACCCTAACAGCCACATGGCCGAACCCAAGAGTAAGGGAATCGAGATGTAGATTCCTCTCATGTGCCTGAACTGAGAAGTCTAGACATCTCCATCCCAGGAGGTAATAATTCAATCAACCCATAACAACTATCACCATTCTGCATCTATAATCCATGTTTTTATGACGTACTTCCCTTTCAGGTATGTTTGTGCTACCAGGAGGAGATAAGAGAATGAAAAAAAAATAATAAATCAATGTAAGAATATCAACACAACACAAATAAAAGGGTAAAATGCAAGAGTATCTTAATCTCCATACCTTCACAATGCATGGGAGAGCTCAAATTCACCCAGTATACACTGTCGGGCATTATTTTTGGCTCATCTGTGTTCTGAAGAGTTGGTTCCCCCTTCTGATTCATAAGAGCACGTGATGTATACTCATTTGTTTAAGATTCTGAATGTCACTGTTTTCTAAGTATCATACAGAAGACTCTAAATATGCAGGTGTTGATGATTATTTTAATAATACCAATGTTCCATAGACACCACTAGAGCAAAAATAATGGCAATCAATCCATGGAAATCAAAACTGTTTTGTCAAGGAACACTGCCACTATACACTGTAAGTGTATCAATTTCTCAAGCCAAAACCAAATACTACAAATAACTTGAGTATTTTCCTAAATGATTATGCATATAATGGTTCCTCTTTATAGCTGCATACTTTATTTATTTTATAACCAGGAAAGACTTTTTCCAGAGCATGTTCAAAAATTGCATTTACAAAGATTACTTTTAAGCAAGTGAGCAGAGAAATTATGTCAAATATATTTGCTTAGGACAAGAGAAAAAGTTTGAACTAACCAGATTATCTGTGCAAAAATGCATAGGTCATCCAAATCATTCCCCCAAAGCCATTTTATGTTCTAAGAAAGCAAGCAAAAGCAGTTCATGTTTAATTAATATATAGCATATCTAGCATATTCATTTTAGAATTCAACTTCGAAATTGACATTGTAGAGTTACATCAATGCCCCTGGTGAAATAGTTGAGTGGAGGGTGTTTATTTTCACTTTACCAGACATTTACAGTATGATATGATAGAAAGTGAACTGAATTGATTGGGCATCAGGAGACCTAAATTTTGCCTCATCTTTATCCCTAAATAGTAAATAAGCTGTTTTTTCAAGCTTCAGTTTCTTCAGCTTGGGGAAAAGGGGAATGTTTTTTATGTTCCCTTCTAACCTCAGCCTCTCTTGCCTTAGAGATTTCACATTCATGTAGAGGTTTACAAATACCTCATAGTTCTTCAGGAGGCAATCCTTTTTCATGGCACTAGTGTCCAATAATAGTACCAGCTCTGGAGACAGACTGCCTGGATTTGACTCACGGCTTTGCCATTATTTGCTCTCTAATTAGTAAAAGTGGGATAATAATGGCATCCACTTCATAAGATGTTAGGAAGATTAAATGAATCAATACTTGTAAATGCATCTAGAATGTTAAAATATAGCAAGCACACAATTATCATTAGTTAATATTATCATTAGGCATTTTTTTGCTATGGGAATATAGCGCTTAATATCACTTAATAGTAATCCAACTTACTGAGTTACTATTAGGAGAACATTTGGACTAGGCTATAAACTCTATCCACAAGGTGTTTAAGATAATTTGGTGAGGCAAAATATGTGAATACTTAGAGGGGAGTACATCTTGTTTTTAACAAGTAAGAAATAACCATAATGCTCAGTGACAACAGCCAAAGTTCTGAGAGGCAGGGAAAGGATTCAATATTAGCTGTAAAAATAGGTATCAAAATAGGAAACACTGAATTGGTTTCTAGTAGTTGGTGGAACAGATACCTGACTGACCCTGATGCAGAAGACAACCTAAAATATTAAAATACAAATGCAGAAGACAACTTAAAATATTAAAATACAAAATGAAACATGTTTTTTAAAAGCATTAATGATCTGCCAAGACATTTAGAAGTATTTATTATTGTAATGTTTTTATTTATTTTTGAGAAAGAGAGAGAGAGAACAAGCAGAAGAGGGTCAGAGAGAGAAAGAAACAGAGGATCTGAAGCAGGCTCTGTGCTGACAGCAGAAAGTCTGGTGCAGGGCTCAAACTCCTAAACCATGAGATCATGACCTGAGATAAAGTCCAATGCTTGACTGACTGAACCACCCAGGATCCTCAAAATATTTATTCGAAAGCAAGTGGGTTAAAGTTCAATGAATAGTAGGACAGCAATATTCATAGATTCTCAAAGTATCATACTGATTACAAAGGGGAAAAAAGATTTCAAAGGCATCTTACTAATCACAAATAAAACTATAGTAATTATATGATAGAGAAGCCATCAGTCACCAACTAAATCAAATGATTAAAATTAATATTACCTGTTTGAGAAGAGTTGACACCGTGGGCTCCCCTATGTGGTGCAACATACCTTTAAAATATTCCTCCCAAGGGGCACCTGGATGGCTTAGTCTGTTAAGTGCATGACTCTTGATTTTGACTCAGGTCATGATCTCATGTTCAGGAGTTCGCTGAGCTGGCGTCCAACTCTGCACTGACAGCCGGGAGCCTGGAACCTGCTTGGGATTCTCTCTCTCTCTCTCTCTCTCTCTCTCTCTCTGTCCCTCCCCTGCTCACACACTCTCTTAAAATCAATAAATAAATGTTTAAAAAGTAATAATAAAATAAAATATTCATCCCAAAATGCATAACTGAATCTAACCATGAGGAAACATCAGACATCCAAACTGAAAGACAATCTGTAGCACACCCAGATGCACTCTTCTAAAATGCCAATGAAAGACAGAGATTAAAGAACACTAAAGAAACGTGATCCTACACTTTCTATTGCTATATAGGAAATCATCGGGACAATGAGAAAAATTTGAATAATGTCTGTGGTGCTTTACAGACATGTCCACAAATCATTGATGTTCCTCCTAGCCTAATTCCTCACCTCTTGAGTGGTGTATACATAGTGACTCACTTCTAACAAACAGAATACGGTAGAAACAGAAGAAAACCACTTGTAAGTTTGAAAAGGCATCATGGCTTCCTACTGTTCTCTCTCAGATTGCTCATCCTGAGGAAGTTAGCCACTATATCATGAAGACATCGAGCAACTCTATGGTTAGGTCCACATAGTGAGGAACTAAGGCTTCCAGCTAACAGCCATGTGAGTGTGTATTTTTTGGAAATGGATCACCAAGCCCAAGAAAGCCTTTAAATGACTGTTGCTTGGCAACAACGACATAGATATTCTGGTCCAAACTCATCCAACTAAGTCACTCCTGATTCCCAACCCACAAAATTATAAGATAGTAAGTGTTTTGGCATTGTTTTTGTTTTTTACATTTAATGTCTTTAATTGTGGTATTATATAGATGACATAAAAATGACCATTTAAACCATTCTAAGTGTACAGTTCAGTGGTATTAAGTGCATTTACATTTTTGCGCTGCCATCACCATCAGAACTCTTTTCATCTGCTAACCTGAAACTGTACCCATTAAATAATAACTTCCCATGTCCCATACACCAAACCCCTGACAATCACCACTTTATTTTGTCTCTATGAATCTAACTATCCCAGGTCCCTCTTATAAGTGGAATCATAACAGAATCTGTCCTTTTCTATTTGTTTTACTTAGCATAATGTCTTTAAAATTCATCCATATTGTAACATGTGTCAGAAGTCCCTTTCATTTTAAGGCTAAATAATATCCCATTGTATGTATATACTACGTTTTTTTTTTTAATTCACTCATCCATTGATGGAGACGTGAGTTGCTTCTGGTTTGGCTATTGTGAATAATGCTGCTATGAACATGGTTGTACGGTTATCTCCCTGAGTCCTTGTTTTCAATTATATTATTAGTATTCTTTGATACACTACAGAGTTTAAGTTTTATGTAGTCAATTTATCCATTTTTTCTTTGTTAGCTATGCTTTGTGTCATATCCAAGAAATCATTTCCAAATCCAATGCTGTGAAGCTGCTATATATATTTTTAAGAGTTTTATAATTTTAGCTCTTATTTTTAGGTCTTTGGTCCATACGGATTGTTTTTGTTTTTGTTTTTGTTTTGCCTATAGTGTAAGATAAGAGTCCCACCACACTCTTTTACATATGGATATCCAGTTTTCCAAAGATCATTCGTTGAAAGGGGTGTCTTTTCCCCAGTAAATGGTCTTGGTACTCTTATTAAAAAGCATCAGACCATATATGTATGGATTTATTTCTGGACTCTCCATTCTAGTTGACTGGCCTATATGTCTGCTTTATACCAGTACCACACTGTTTTGATTGCTGTAGCTTTATAATAAATTTTGAAATCAGGAAGAATGATACTTCCATTTTTTTTTTCAGGACTATTTTGACCATCCATGGTACTTTGGGGGTCCAAATTAATTTTAAGATCTGTTTTTCTATTTTTGCAAAAAAAAAAAAACATTGTTGATATTTTGATAGGTATTTCACAAAAATTGTGAATTTACTTGGGTAGTACTGACATCCAAATAATATTGTCTTTCAGTTCATGAACACAGAATGTCTTTCCATTTATTTGTATATTATTTAATCTCTTTCAGCAACATCTTGTAGTTTTCAGTGTACAAGTCCTTTGTTCCTCTGATTAAGTTTATTACTAAGTATTTTATTCTTTTTGATAATATCATAAAAGAAATCATTTCTTAATTTCCTTTTATGATTGTTCACTATCAGTGTATAGAAATGCAACTGATTTTTGAATGTTGATGAATCTGTTTACTAGCTCTAACAGTGTGTATATGTGTGCATAGTCTTTAGAATTGCTTACATATAAGATCATATAATCTGTAAACAAATATAATTTTACTCTTTCTTTCCCAATTTGGATGCTTTTATCTATTTTCTTTCCTAATTCCTCCAGCTAGGACGTACAGTACAATGTTTTTTTTTTTTTATTTTTTAACGTTTATTTATTTTTGAGACAGAGAGAGACAGAATGGGGGAGGGTCAGAGAGAGAGATGGGGAGACACAGAATCTGAAACAGGCTCCAGGCTCTGCACTGTCAGCACAGAGCCCGACGCAGAGCTCGAACTCACGGACGTGAGATCATGACCTGGGCTGAAGTCGGATGCTTAACCGACTGAGCCACCCAGGCGCCCCAGTACAATGTTGAATAGAAGTGGCAAAAGTGGTCATTCTTGTCTTGTTCCTGATCTTAAAGGAAAAGCTTTCCATCTTTCATCATTGAGTATGATGTTAACTCTAGGTTGTCATATTGGCGTTTATCATCCTAATGTAGTTTCCTTCTATTTCTAGTTTATTGAATGTTTTTTATCATGGAAGAGTACTGAATTTTTTCAAATGCTTTTTTTGTATCAACTGAGATGATCATATACTTTTTTTTCTTTCATTTTGTTAATGTATTATGTTGATTGATTATAGTATGTTGAACAATCCTTGCATTCCAGGAATAAGTCCTGCTTGGTCATGGTGTATAATCCTGTAATCATGCTGTTGAATTCAGTTTGCTGGTATTTTCTTGAGGATTTTTGTAACAATATCCATTAAAGATATTGGTCTGTAGTTTTCTTCCTCTGTAGTGTCTTTATCTGACTTTGATATTATGGTAATGCTGGCTTTATAAAATGAATTTGTAAGGGTTTCTTCTTCTTTAACTTTTTGGAAGAGTTTGAGAAGGATTAGGGTGAATTCTTTCTTAAATGTTTGGTAGAATTCACCAGTAAGTTATCTAGTCTTGGATTTTTCTCTTGGGGGAGGTTTCTGCTTACTGATTCAGTCTTTTTAGGTCTATTCACTTTTTTTTTAATTTTTTTAAGATTTAGTCTTGGTAGGTTGTGTTTTCTAATTTGTCTATTTCATCAAGTCTTCCCAATTTGCTGTCATACAATTTTTTAGTCCTTTTCACTTCTGTAAAATTGGTAATAATGTCTCTTCTTTAAATCTGAAGTTATTTATTTACATTTTCTCTACTTTTTTCTTAGTCTAGCTATGCTTGCCGATTTTCTTGATATTTCCAAAGAACCAACTGTTGGTTTTGTTCATTTTCTCTCTTTTGTTTATATCTGCTCTAATCTTTATTATTTCCTTCCTTTTGCTAGCTTTGGGGTTTTTTTGTTGTTCTTCTCCTTTTTCTAGTTCTTTAAGGTATCAAGTTAGATTACTGATTTGAGACATTTCTTCTTTCTCAATGCCAGTATTCATCGCTATAAAGTTCCCCTTTACCACTGTTTTCACTGAGTTCAATACATTTTGGTCTGCTGTGCTTCTATTTTCATTTGTCTTGGGATATTTCCTAATTTCCCTCTGATTTCTTCTTTGATTTATTGATTGTTTAAGAGCATTTTAATTTCCACATATTTGTGGGTTTTCCAGTTTTCCTTCTGCTGTTGATATTTAGCTTCATTCCATTGTAGTTGTGAAAGATACTTTGTATTATTTTAATATTTAAAAATGTATTAAGTTTGGTTTGTGGCCTAACATATGTTCTATCTTGGAGAATGTTCCATGTGAAAAATATGTATTTTGCTAATATTGGGTGGAGTGTTCTCTACATTTGTGTTAAATTCAATTGGACTATAGTGTTCAAGTCTTCTGTTTCCTTATTGATCTTCTGTCTAGTTTTCTTCCACTATTAAAGCAGGGTTTTCAAGTCTCTGACCATTATTGTAGAGCTCACTATTTCTCATTTTAATTCTGTCAATGTTTGTTTTTATATACTTGGAAGCTCTGATCTTTGCTGCATATACCTTTATTATATCTTCTTGGTGAATGAACCCTATAATAATTATATAATGTCCTCTGTCTCTTTTAAAATTTTTTACTTAAAATCTATTTTGTCTGATTTATCATCTATTTTGTCTTCTCCATTTTGGTTACTATTTGCATGGAATATATTTCACTTTCAAGGTATGCATGTCCTCATATCTAAAGTGAGTTTCTCATATACAACATGTAGTTAGAGGATCCTGATTTATTTTGTTTTGTTTTTATCCAATTTGCCAATCTATGTCTTTTGACTGAGGAGTTCACTCCACATATCTGTTGTTTTAAGCCACTACATCTTTGAGTAATCACAGCAATGCATAAAGACCACAATTCCTGTATACTAATTAATAATGTCATATCTATATTAATACCCTGGCTTTTATAAATATACTGTTGTTCTTATTTTTAGAAAAAAATATAAAGAAGTATTTCATGATTCAGAGGCACTGTGGCCCGAATTATCCTTAAATGTTTCAGATAGATAAAGATAATGGAAAATGTGGTAAAATGTTAACAGCTGGGAAATCTGGATGAAGGTACATCAACGTCCTTTACTATTACTATTCTTGGGACCTTGCTGTATGTCTAATATCATGTCACAACAATATCATGTCACAACTTAAACAAATTAAAGAAAACAATTCAGAGACTAAAAATTAAGAACACATTACAATCCAAAACATGAATAGACTACAAAGCTAACTTTCACCCTCTGGATTCCAGAAGGAAAGGTAAGAGAAAAATGAGTAAAAGTAATATTTAGATAAATATAAACAGAATTTTCCAGAATTTATGGAAGACAGTCATATAAAAATTAAGTAAAATCAAAATAAAATTTAAAAAATATGGAAAACTTGATACCTGGACATACCACAGTAAAACTGCAGAGGCAGCAAAGACAAAGAAAAAATACTAAATGTTGTGGAGAGGAACGATTGATCATCTTCCCAGAAAGCAATTAGCTTGACAACTGACTTCTAAACAGCAACAATGTACACCAGAAGCCAGTATAATAATAGCTAGAATGTACTAAAGCAAAATAACTATCAACTTAGAATCACACATTCACCAGACATCTTTCAGTGATGAGGAAGGAATAAAGACATTTATAGATAAACAAAAACTGAGCATTTGCTACGAATAGATAATTACTAAATGATACTACTAAATGTAGTTCTTCAGACAGAAGAAAATGATCTCAAGTGGAAGATATCAGATATAAGAAGGAAAGGTAAACAAATAGAGTGAGCAATATTCTTATTTATCTATCTGAAACAAAAATAAAATTGTCATTTGGGTTAAATATTAGAATAGAACTAAAATGCATGAAAATTGCTATAAATTCAAAGGAGGCTGATTGTAGTTGTTATTCCAAGCTCTTACATTGTTTAGAAGGAGAGTGAAGATTGAACTTCACACTTTGGTGAGTTTCCCTATGCATAATTATATTTCTAAGGCATTAAAAGTCTAGAAAATGCTATTACTCTGGTAATAGGCAGTATGATTCCATTTATGTAAAATTAAAAAAAAATACAATGTGTACCCCCTCAACAAATATACAGTGGTAGAAATATGTCTCAAAACTATAAGGAAAAGCAAAAGAATAATAAAATTCAGAAGAGAGCTTATCTCTGAGGACACAAGGAAAGCAAATGGATTGAAGGAAAATATATGGGGTACTTCAAGATATGTTAATGTTTTTCTTACACTGAATGGTATGCAAAGTATGCATTTTGTAGTCTAATTTACAACTCACGCATATTTTAAATACTTTTTCCATATCTCTATTCAATAAAACCAATTAAAAAAAGAAACATCTGAAATAGAAGATTCTGAATGGATTTAGAATGTAGTGTATTACTGTTGTGATGCTGGGTGGTGTTGTCAAATTGAGAAGGAGAACCGTTTTTGATTAGGGAAGCAGCCTGATTAGAAAACAGTGCAAAACCAAACCTAAGGAAGGTCTACATGACATTAAACTCTGCCAGGTAGTTAAGTGTAATAGACTGCAAAATCGCCCTAATTTCTCTCTCCTTCATATATCCACTCCCTTTGGACTATTGCTTTGTAGTTACTCTCAAGAGGTAGAATCCATTTGTCTACTCCTTTCATCCAGGTTGCCTTGTGACTTGCTTTGGCCAACAGAATGTGGTAACAGCATCACTGGGCCAGTTCTAAACATTGGCCTCAAGAAGTCTTGAATGCTTTCATTCTTTGTCTGCTATGTGAATTTGCTCAAGCTAATCAATTGTATGATAGAGACATGTGGCCCAATCACTCCTAGCACATTAGTCACAAAATTGCAAAATAAGTGAGTGAGCCTATCCTAGACTGGTCAATCCTGGCCTATCCACAGCTGAGCTCATGCACATGAGCCAGCTCAGCTAAAATCAGGCAAGCCTAGGATCACCAAAACTGCCCAATAACCTACAGACCTATAAAAAATAATCAAATGACTATTGTGTTACAAAGCAAGTATGTTTTGGAATAGTGTTTTTCTCAGAAAAAAAAAAAAACTCAGTCAAGCAAACATTAAAGTATCTATCAATCAAAATAAACTTGATTCTATAATTCTACAAGCGGCACATCTTTCCTCCCTATGTTTCCTTTTCTCTGAATGTACTCATACAACATGTTCACCTGGTTGTAACTTTGTAGGGCCATGAAACACTTAATAGTCATGAATATTCCAACTGTATATAAAATGTCCTTATTTTGGAATGTTGGAGACAAGATAAAGTCTTCAAAGATGATACAATCTGAGAAGATAGATTTTCAATTCTTTTTTTAAAAAAAGTAAATGGGTAACATTGCTTAAGGATAAAACAGAAAAACTCAAGGGAAAAAATACACAGGTATGAAAATGAAATGTGCTGATCTCCCTTTTCTTAATTTATGGCACTGTGAAAACCCTAAAGTACTATGGGGCCATGTATTCGTGAGAGCAAGAGAACAGGGGTGGCAGAAGATATTTTTAACAAAGTCATCAAGGCACTCATGAGGATGGCATATTTTCCACGAACAAGCAGCATAACTTAGTTCTCTGCTCGAACACCACACACGGCATAATGCAAACGGTACTCTCAGAATACTGATGCTCCCACAGGGAACTCAACAGTGAACCAGGAAAAGATCACAGTCTCTGACAGCTGATTGGTGAATTAATTAGGTGCTGCACCTTTTTTAATGTGATTGTAAATCACATGTACAGCATGCATTCAGAGTCATAAAAAGATTCCAAGGATGCTAGGCGTCACACAACAGTATGGCAAAATGTAATCAGAGTCCAGAGGGACACCCAATAGGTTTACCAGAGACCTGCTGGGATTAATCTTACATCTCATCCTTTCCGAGGGGAAAATATGGACAGGGTGGCAAAATTATTTAGGCTCCAAGCAAAAGAAATCAATGCCTTTTTATCACTTTCTCTCAAGTTTTCTCAAAACACACTTTACTTCACATTTGTACACTTTCTAACCATCTCTGAAATTATTCCTCCTCATGTAACCTATCAAGTGACAGGGGATTGTGAAGAGAGATCACAGACAGAACCATTTCCACCCTGCAATGACCAGGTCATTGTTACTGCTGCCTATATGCTCTCAAATATTCTTCCATTGCAGGCCTTAGTTGCTAAGTATATCTTATTATGTAACTTATTGTATTTATCAGTTGTGTGATCTTCGGCATGTTATTAATCTCCTCAGCTCTCAGTTTCATCTTCTGCAGAAAGGGGATAATAGGGATGTCTGGATGGGTAAGTTTGTTAAGTGTCCAACTTCAGCTCAGGTCATGATCTCAAGATTCGTGAGTTCAATTCCCACCTTGGGATCTCTGCTGTCAGCACAGAGCCGGCTTCAGATCCTGTGTCCCCCTATCTCTGCCCCTCCCACCTCACATGCATCCCCTCCCCCTCAAAAAATAAAGAAACATTTTTTTTTAAAGGAAGAGGAAAGTAAACTTCTTTTCATAGGGTCATTATGGAAATTAAGTAAATATTGTAAGGTGCTTAAAACAGTGCCTGGCCCATGCCTGATAAGTTCTATAAAAGTTGTTGCATAAATGGTGATGCAAAAATGATGTTATCCTATTTGCACTGCGGTCCATTAGCAATGAAATGTTTGATCACTTTGATTTCTCAGAAAACGCAGCTGAAGTACACAGTTTAAATACAAAAGTACTAACAGAGCTGCATGTATAGAGGATCGGAATGTGGGAGTTCTCAGATTTACTATTTTTTTCTATTATTTTCTGTAACTTGGGAAGATGAGGAGATAAACAAAAGACAGGAATTATTTCTGTCAGATTTTTTAAAAAAGGCACTAAAATTCATTTCAAGCCTCCTTTTTGGTGACAAACGGATCATGCTGCAGGCATGTGGGGTTGCAGCTGTACTTTGATTAGCTACCCCCATGCCTTGTGGCCCTGTGGGAATGGCAGGCAGCACATGAGAAGCCGATTCAACATACATATTAATAACATTTTAACCTTTTCCAATAAAACACTGATCACTGAAAATACACAGGGGTATAGAAAGAACACATAAAACATTTTAAAAGATTATTCTTAATTTTAGTTTCCTTTCCCTTCCCTGCCTGCTCTGCACTGAAGATAACTGTTGAGTCATGAAATGATCAATTACCATGCGCATGGAATGCATGCGGACCAGTTGAGGGTTGAGAGAAGCACAAAAAATGGACCAGCATCCCTGGGAGAATCAACCTGAGTTTATATCTGAACTGGAAAGAGTAAAGATGCCAAAGATATTTAAGTCCCTTATTCAGCACGATGATACTGTGATACTCATAGATGCAAAAACGCTATCAATAGGTAATATGAGATATTTGGTAAATAGGAGTCAGAAGTTAAATATTTATATTGAGAGAGTGTATTGCATCCTGTTTTATTCCTAAAAGGATTTGAGATAGCTAACTAAGTTGTTTTGGTGTGTGATAAAATAAATGAGGAAAAATTTTAAAACTGAACAGATATAATAATGCCAGAGATAATGTTAGTACCTACTTGAAATCAAATAGCTTATGGCTGGGGGAATCCAGATCTATTGGAATCCTTTCTCAGACAACAGTACTGCACTTTGGGTCATTCCCTTACAGACAACAGTACTGCACTTTGGGTCATTCCTAAGGGAACTACCTGCAAAGAACAATGGTAAAGGGGGGCAAGTTCCTCTTTCTTATTAATAGTCTTTGGGACCTGCCAACTATGGTCACCTGGGCTAGAATCAGGACCTGGGTTAGAAACCTCAGAGATCTCTGCTACCCAACTCTAAATTTAAGCCCAAATCATAGATTTAACATTGATCAGAATGGATGTTTTCAAGAAAAATAATAGGTCAGAGGGAGCTATCTAGGGAGTAAGCCCTTAGTTTACCATTGGAAATAAGACAAAAAAGGAGAAGAGTGTATTAGATAGCCAAGCTCCTCCATGTGGAAGGGCTTTAGCTTTCCAGTTTGAAAGGAAGAGAAGACGGACTGAATCCCACACACATAAATATTCATTGGATGGCTACCCTGCAACATCCTGGAATCTCTCCCATCAGATGATTATCTCCGATTCCCGGAAATTGAGTCTTCCTCCTCTCTGAAAGCTCTTCCCGAAGATATTGCACAGGTGGCTCCTTCTTATCACCCAAGTCTCCAATTAAAACGTACCTCTATGGTAAAGCCTTTCAGAACAACACAGTTTCAAGTGACTTCTCAGGCTCTCAACTTGTTTTAATACTTACCATTACTGAATGCTTTCTTTTACTTATTTTTATTGTTAATGAACTCCATACTCTACACCACTCATTTAGAACATTAAGTTCAATGACAATAAGGATCTTGTCTGTATTATTACCTCATATACATGTGAGTACTAAGTGAACGTAATAGGTGCTCCACAAATGTTTACTGAGTGGATACATGCTTGCATGTGTGTTTTGATAAATCAAGAAAGGTGGTGGAAAGAGAACAATTTCTTGGGAATCTATTTTAATATTGATGATAGCTAACATTTACCAAGAATGGACATTAATATATTAAGTGTTATCTTTTTTTAAATCTTCACAATACACCATGATATTAACACTGAAAAGAAAAATAAGGTCACATTTTGACCAAATCTACCTTAAAGCCCAATAAAGGAGATGAGATCCACACCTACACTAATCCCATAGCAGTTAAGCGTTACTACCATATATGCCATTGGATTTTGTTTACTTGCCAGGCACATGCAACAGATTTAGTTTTGAGCTTCCTAGTACCCTACACACACCTGAAAATAAATCTATTACACAGTCTACTGGAATAGTTAAAAACAACTTTGTAGAAGCAGCCATGTGTTTGGAATGCTGAGACTAGAAGGATGTCCCATGATCTTCTTAATGGAGAAACTTTAGGATGAAGAAAACCACACCATGAATGACATTACAACAATCAATGCAAGCATGGGTTTCTAACATCTATAACACAAATCAGTGTAAGTCGATTGCATTGATTCAAGCTGTGGTCCAGTGAAAGCACTTCTACAGAGTAAACACAAATATTTTAATAGTCTTGTTTAATCCACTGATAAAATTTAAGCTACACTGATGAATGAAAAGGATTTGTATCATTTACTATTTCTTGCCACTATTTTGTTGACACTGGCTGGCAGAAAT
The DNA here is from genome assembly GCF_018350195.1 of Panthera tigris. Taxonomy (NCBI): domain Eukaryota; kingdom Metazoa; phylum Chordata; class Mammalia; order Carnivora; family Felidae; genus Panthera; species Panthera tigris. Next base: position 51,404,192 of record NC_056672.1, read on the forward strand.
TATGATGCATATATAGTATGATGAGTGAAATACCACAAACATTTGGTGTTATTAATTAAGGCTATATCCATGGGTTTTAAAACATGCATAATTTTGGCATCTTCTCAGGAGCTGAGACATCCAACCAGAACACTTACCCAAACTGGCTAACATTATACCTATGCAGCAAGCACAAAAGGGAATGGAATATCTATGGCCAAGTCTAGATTTCCCCAGAAAACAAAAACAGAAACTGTTTTTTTTTTTCTAATACATGAACAGAAGTCTAACAGAAAGGCTAATATCTTACCCTAGTCATAATCCAAAACCATTAAACAATAATAAATAAAGCACCTGCAGAATAATTTAACTTTAATCTATGCTATAAAATGTACTCCTAGGTAGCTACATTAATTATTAGGCTCTAATTCACAGTCAGTGGATTGGAAAAGCCTGTAGTTTGTAACGGCTGATTTTAAGCCATTCTTTCTTACCATCATTAGCACATGAGTGTCCATAACAATATCACACCATGAGCTGTAATTTCACGTCCTTTTTTTACAGACTAGTGAACTAAGCCCCAGAGATGTAAATTGCCAAAGTGACAGAGGCAGTGAGTGAGAAGCTAGGAATGCTTCTCTGTGCCTGAGATTATAACCACTAAAATTCAGCCACACTATTGGCAACTTCGGTCAGAAAGATGAAATTCATAGATTTTTGGAGTTAGAAAGAATCTTGGGGTCATTTGCTTAGCTTCCTTATTGTATAGATGAACTAAAACAGAGTAAATAGTTGACTTCAACTCCATATTCTACTTAGTGATACAATTAAAATTGAACCATTCCAGCATTTTTTCTAAATAAAATTTCTTTATATAAAAATAATCTTAAATTAAGAAAACATAGGGCATAATAAAGTATCACTTATTATTAAAATATTAATGGTATATATAAATACTAATGATGTATGTAAACGATTATTCTCCAAATAAAAGACCATCAAAGAATGATAGAATAATGGAATAAATACAAACTGTCATCTTTTCAAACACTGATTGATACATGAATCCCCAATGAGAAGCACTTAACCAGCCAACCATCTTCAGGTGACATCTCTAGAAGGAGGGCTCTTAATGCTTTATGAAACAGCCCATTCTGTTTGGGGAAAAATTCTATTTTTAACAGTTTTTGTTCATTTAAATTCATATAATGTTATTTTACAAATATTTCCCATATTGGGTCACAGTAGGCCCAAATGTCTTAAGACCTTCCTCATAGTCACAGCTATAAATACTAACCTCCCTTCCATCTGGCATTGATTCAGATATTTGCAGAGAATTATCATCTCTAACACTTGTTCATCTTTTCTTCTCAAAACAAGGCATATCTAATTCTTTCACATTTTCAAACTCCCTCATTAGCATGCTTGCTCTGTACAGTTATCCTCAGGTTTATCAATATCCTCCTTCAACCTGTGGACTCAGGTCACACTTGCTTTGGGGTTGCTCTACTCAGAGTGTGAACCTAATTTATAGCCCCCTCTCTGTTCAAAAGGTCCATATTAATGTCATCCACATTTCAATTTTGCACACTGGTCATTACACTGATGACACTAACCTTCTAAACTTGAATCTATGATTTTATTTGAACAACAAAAATGTCTCTGCTATCTTCATAACTTACCTCACCCTTAACTAATACTGATTTACATTATGTATGTATATTATATATATTCTGATGGCTTGAGAATGGAGAAAATAAATTTTAAAACCTCAGCAAAGATTTTGAGGAAATAAAGAATGGTAATGAAAAACAGGTAAATAGTTCAATACCTGTGGTAGGAAGGCAATGCTAAAATCTGTCTTTGTCACTTTAGATGAAGACTTGATTATGTGCAAAGAAGGAGCCAGTGTTGAGGGGAGTGGGGACTGAAAATGGAAGTAAAAATGAGCCTAACTATTAGAACAAGAACCTAGAGGAAACAGCATCTGTGCTTTCATTCTGCTTTTGTTATATAATTTAAAATTTTGTTAAAGTGAAAGTTTCCATATGGTTTTGATGCCTCTTAAAAGTCCCATCAAAATAAAGTATTAATTTTTAAAATAACCTCTACTCATGTAATAAATTAATAGTGTGTTTTTTCATTTTTTTTGCTGATAAAAATAAAATCACTTTCTGTCTACTATCTACATCTGAAGAACAGCCAGCAATCTCTGGGTTCACAATCAGAGATAGATTGTAGAGCTTCACATGAATTCGAGTGGGAAAAACAGGTTAATTTATCAGGATTACTTAAGCCGCCTAAAATAACTGAAAGAGTATACTAAGAAATATTCAAAGAAGCAATTACATTTAACAGTGTCTTCAAATCACGTTACATTTATCATACTTTAAGTACCATTGAATATTCTTTTTTGATTGGAAGAGACCTATGAATGGCAGACTCTTGTGCTGAGCAAATGAACAGTTTTCCCTAATTCTTTTTACATGACTGTCTGTTCCTTCCCTATTATCTCATCTAAGTCAACATAATGGCGAATGATATGTCTCAACATGCAGTTCATGATTTAATTTTTTTAAACTTAAATTCAAGTTAGTTAACATATAATGCAGTATTGATTTCAGATGTAGAATTTAGTGACATGACACCTACTACTCATCCCAAAAAGTACCCTTCTTAAAGCCCATCACCCATCTACCCCATCCCCCAACTACCTCCCCTCCATCAACCCTCAGCTTGTTCTCTAAGAGTTTCTTATGCTTTGCTTCCTTCTCTGTTTTTATATTATTTTATTTTTCCTTCCATTCCCCTATGTTTGTCTTTTTTTTGTTGTTGTTTCTTAAATTCTACATGAGTGAAATCATATAATATTTGTCTTTCTCCCACTGACTTATTTCATTCATCATAATACACTCTAGTTCCATCCACATTGCAAATAGCAACATTTTATTCTTTTTGATCAATTTAAATTTGGTCGATGATAGCTTTATTGCTTAAAAAAAAAAACCTCACCAATTCAGTATACTTTATGCTTGTTTAATATCTCCTTGAAATACATTTTGTTTCATTGAAATCTATATTTCTGTCCACAGAGAGTGTCAGTTTCCTGTAGGCCCCAAAACATCATCCCAAACATATGTGTGCATTTGTGTGCATGTGCGTGTGTGTGTGCATGTGTGTGTGTGTCTACCATTTGTACCTGGTAGACTATTGGCAAACTAAATGCAAAGGCATTCTTTCCTTGCTGTTATTGTTTGTCTGATAGACACGTGAAGGAGTGCTGGAAGCAAGCCTATTTATTTTCTAGGAAACCCATTTTTTCAGAAGCAAATGTTCTTTGTTTTACTTTTGGTCTTCATGAGGACACAAGCAAGCAGTCCCACATGTCTCCCTGTAGTTGTGTTAAATGAGGACTTTCCTAACAGTCACCAGTCAAGACTTATCTTTCTGGGCATATCTCAATTCCTAATTCATCCCTCTGTAATTAACAGAAAGCAGTGATTGCTAATGCCTCAATTTGCTCTCTAACAATTAAAAGCAAAAAAATAATAGTAATAAAAATAATAAAAAATAAAAACCATGTTGTAATACTTGGTAAATGGCTGCCACCAGCAGAGAAAGAGGAGATAGAAAAACAAGGGAGATTTTTCAGGGAAAAGAAAGTTATCTATACCAACACACAAAGGCCACTAAAAGGCTATGAAGTAGTTTCTATTCTTTTACATATATATGTATATTTCTATCTATATCTATATCTATATCTAATATAGATATTAAATACATAATGAGTTAATGTTATGTCTGCCAGGACTAAAACAAAACAAAACAAAACAAAACAAAACAAAACAAAAGGAAAGGAAAGAAAAAAAATGCCCAGAAGTAACCCTAACCTGGATGTAACTCACTTTCCACTTCAAATTAATAGCGATGTACCTCCACTATCGTTATTCATGTCATAAGTACTGATAAAGTAAATATCTTTAACTAACACACTTCATGCAAAACATTTAAACTACAACATTTAACTATGATACCATGGTGTTTAAAAGGGCAAAAATCAGTTTAAACAAATAAAAATGGTATACAGACTGTCAGAAACATATCACATATAACATATATAATAGTTTTACAGAGAAAAATGTATAAGCCTAACAGGGGATTGTCAGTATGTCATAGGCCCTGGTCACTTGGGGGCTAACAAACCAGAGGAACTACTTAATTAAATGCATGATTAAATAAAAGAAAATTAATTTCCTTCTTGTTATAAAGAAAGTCTGAAGACACGAAATGGCATTTCATTTCATCCTGAAAATATAATTAAAATAAATTTAGTATTTACCTCATATGATTAAAACTCCATCCAACACTTTAGAAGCCCAAGCAGCTCATGATACAGTGATACAGCCTTCCCGTGGCACTCTTCAATTTCTGTAAATATAAGGAAGGTGAAAGAGTGCATTTAGAGCCAATATGTGTCTTTGTAAAATGATACTGATTAGCTATGAAATGTTTATAATCACTCCACAATGCCTTTTAAAAAGTACCTCCCTACATGTAGCTGTTATCAGTTTTAAATGCACAATATAGCAATGAAAATTATGTCATCCGAGACTTTCAAGGCACTAAAATAGACTACAGCTTATAATACACCACAAAAAAATAAATAAATAAGACCACTCAATTGCATGTTATTTTACTGCGAGAGGCTGTTATACTGTGAAAACTAAGGCATTTGTAATTTAAATTATATTGACATGACCAAAATAAATATTTTTCTAGTCTACCAATGAGGGCATCATCTCATTGTTTAGTTTTTACCACTAACTTCTTTACGAGGCTTTAGCAAGTATTCTTACTTCATATCCCTAATTTTCCTGGAAAAGATTCATATAATGTGAGAAATGACTGTCATTCACTTGATACATTGATAAGCAATAGGTAGGCATTTAAGTGTATTCTGCTTCTAGATAACACACACTATATACAGAAAAAAAAACACAACACAATAGCTCAAACTTTCACAACCTGTTTCAATGATTTGTAGGTGAAACTTTTTAATCATATTTTCTCCTATCTACTTGCTAAAAGAGAAATACAGTGATAGGCTAGATATATAGGTACTTAGCTGCAGTCCAATGCTGCTTCTCCATTCTCAAACACATACTATTTAGGTAGAACAGGAAATGTTTTACATTCCTCTCCTACATCTCCCACACAATGATAAGCCTTATTCATGTACTGTTAAATTCAGGCACAAATTTCAATGTATCAGTACCATGGACATCTGCCCCCTATCCTCCAAACCCTTTCTGAAAATCTCTAATCCAGTAGGTGACAAAGATCAGGATAGGAACACAGATGGTGGGGAAATGGTACTCCTGAGAAGTATAATTTGTCCAGGCACCTGTAGCACATTAGAACAGAAATAAATGAGCATCTTCTAAATACAAGAGTGACCAAAAGAACAGTGACCAAAAAGAAGGGCTGAATTCATACAAATTACATCACCAACTCAATTTTTCTAAATGCTACTATTGAAAACCACATAGGCATATTTAGTACCTATAGATATAAAGACATATATATTCATATATAACATAGATGGATAGATAGATAAAAAGATGGATAAGCTAGATCCCTCAGTATGTGCTTCTTTGTATCTTTTGTCAGTTACTGGATATTAGAACTTTGAAGAAAAGATGCTTTCTAGCCAAATAAATTCTGTACAGTAAGTAATATGTCCCATTAAATTCTAGAGAGAGATCAGAAACTACATTTACATTAGGGAGAAACAAACTGTAAAGGAAAGCATTGACCACTTTTGGCAGGAAAGAGAGTATTCTAAAATTCAGAATAGTAGGAAACTAGCCAGGCAAATGGTAAAATACCAAGGAAGGCTGCATTACATTTTATGAATGTCTAGACATTTTGCACAACTATCCTTCTTTCCAGAGAACGCATCAACTAATCCAATACCTCATCACCTTCTAACTCTGTATTCACAATTGTGTGCCTTGTTTTCATTGTTATTTATAATTCTACAGTAAACAACCCCAACTATTATTGAAGGCTCACTGTGACAAGTGCCATGATAGATGTTTTCATATGCCCATCTCATTTAATCAATAAGATATATGCAGTGTCACACTTTGTAGACAGTAGCCATTGTCTTCTACACCATATATCTCAGCATAAAAATCATAAATTGAAAAAAAAAATCCTAATTTGGAAGTTGCCTGTTCTATAAAAGAAAGTGCTCTTTCCAACTAATTGTAAATTTTAAGTTCTGAATATTTTGTGTCTTTTAATGTCTAAGGTATTTATTGAATAATTAATAATGTACAGGAGATATGAAAATTACCAAATAAAATCCATTATCTAGTTACCTAAAACTTGTATTTTTGCATTCCAGTGGGGTGGGAGGATGATCCTGGAACCTCACAAGTCCTTTTGCTTATGATTACATTCAAAGATTAAATTTATGACATCTTTAAGGAAGAAGGAATATGGATTACACCTTCAAGCCACACACTGGAATTACCTAATTTTGCTGAAAGAAGATAATTTTAATTAAGACCAAATATTGCTTGAGGGAGATGAAAAATATCCTATGATAATAAAGTAAATGGCACGAATGCAAAAGAAGCTACTAGATATAAGGGATTAGAGACAGAGACTATTTTGCCAAATGGGAAATAAAAATTAAATTTGGGAACAGATAAGGTAATGGAGAAAGAAGGCGGGGGGAAATGTGTTGATAAAACCCATAAAAGTGCATATGTCTGTTGTTGTTGTTTTTTGTTTTTTGTTTTGGTTTTGGTTTTTGGTTTTTGTTTTTGTTTTTGTTTTTGTTTTTGTTTTTTTTGTTTTTTTTTTTTTTTTTTTGGTAGGAGTTGAAGGAGTACAATTGTTGAAGTCGAAATTCCTTCCGAGTTTTCTGGGTTATTATTAACGGAACACTGAAACACAAAAATGCAAAGCCATAATTACTAAAAAATGAAATCAGGGTCGCCTGGGTGGCTCAGTCGGTTAAGCGTCTGACTTGGCTCAGGTCATGATCTCGCGGTCCGTGAGTTCGAGCCCCGTGTCGGGCTCTGTGCTGACCGCTCAGAGAGCCTGGAGCCTGTTTCAGATTCTGTGTCTCCCTCTCTCTCTGACCCTCCCCCGTGCATGCTCTGTCTCTCTCTGTCTCAAAAATAAATAAACGTCAAAAAAAATTTTAAAAAAATGAAATCAATGATTATAATAACGGGGCATCACGTTCTACACCAAATACTAACCTATGAGAGAAGAATGCAGGCCCAAATGTGGTCCTGGGTGGGGTGACTCATTCATCTTAATTTGGGGAGATCCTCCATACTAAAATGATTTAGAAAAGAGCAAAAAGATATTAGTAATAGAAGCTATTGTTCTGAGGAAGAAGAAGGAGACTGTGAAAAACCGTTTTCATAAGAATTGGTCGATGTGGCTCAGCTGAGCTGAGGACAGAATTCAAAACGAAGAATGTGATGAACTATACCCTCAACATTTTGATTGAGGCACACAATTTGAGATAGCTGATAAGGTCTAGAAGACAAAAAATGAGGACTTGATGAATGTGTATTTGCAAGCAAGCATTTAGTAGACAAAACAAAAACAAAAACGCCCATCCGTGTATAAAATAAAATAAAAAATAGTGCACGTGCATAGGACACTCGATAAAAATCATACTTAAAGCAGACAGTGTACCTAATAACCCTGAGGGAAAACCTGTAAATAGTTCATAAAATATACACACAATTTTTTTTTACCTTAAGTCTACAAAAATTATGCCATTTCCCCCCACCCTAAGATCCTGTGATCAAATACTGATGGAAATAAAACAATATTCCAGGCCTTCTGGCTTCCAAGTCTGTTTCCTCCTTACTACATGACATTGCCTCCCTCATTTCTAGTATCTTTGTATAATGAGATGGTTATATACTACAGCTGCATCCCAAATGGGTATGCAATACCGATCAAATAATGACTGTAAGTGCAGCAGGGGATCAACGTGGGGATTAAAGCACAATGTAGTTACCCCAGTCCCTAGAATTCAGTGAGGAATTAAAGAGCAGCTGTTACTCTTATTATTGTCTACAAAATGGGAGAAAATCTTACTAAGAGGAGTATATAATAATGAAGAAAGAAAAAAAAATGTGAAAAAGCCTCGATGAAGATGCTGAAACAATTCCATAGGGATTAATATTTTTAAGATACAACCTGGGCAGGTTTAACGCCTTTTCGAATGAGTGACTTTAACTTCAATGTTCAATATATGTAAATGTAATTTGTAAAAGAATAATTGTTGTTTTATTTACTTTTAGAGATGAGTATGATAACCTCCAAGGATAAGCGATATTTTAAATGGCTTCATACTGGGATAAGAATACCCTTTAGGTTTATGGTATAGTGCTAAGGAGAGTTTGGATACCAAAAAAATAAAAAAATAACAGTCTTCTTGGAACTTCAATGCTATTTTTGAGGGAAAAACACATACTTACACTGTCAGTATTTCTAGGTATAAATACCCTCAGTTATGATTTACATTTCTATCTTTACACACCCTTATGGGGAAGAGTTTGAAAATCCTTGCTTTAAATGAAAAATCAGACATTTTTACCATTCTTGTCTCTCCTCTTCTACAACATTTTCTATTGATTGTCATACTTTATCTCAAACTGGGGGGAATGGGAGAAGGCTTTTTCAGAGGAAATATAGAGAGAGTATATGGCATCTTTTCCTAAAAGGAAAGTAAATCTCTGACTGACTTACTAATTTTTTTAATTCACCGTTATTTATACTTACTATACAATAGTCCGTGGGCTCTGTACAACCTAATTATTGATATATTTAAGAACATATACACATATACACACTCACTCAATAAACCAAGATGATCTATTGGTTACTGTTGTAACTTTCACAGAAGACCACATCTAAGGAATTAACACAGAGAAGATGATGTCATCACAGTGAAAAGTTCTAAGAAATTAACTTTTTGGATGATCCCTTAAAACAAATAATACAGCACTATCTAAGGAGGATCCAAGTGGTGTGCAGCCTCTGACTTGCTGTCTCATCAACATGTTGGATAGCTTAGATTTTGGTTTAAAGAACGGTCCACCCTGCATTAGGGAGAGAGTTGTACAGAGAGAAGACCAAGTGTTGTGAATTATTGTAGGACATCTGTCTCCTCTTCATATTATTAACTTTTTTTTCTTTCTGGTCATAAAATAGAAGGAAGAAGTGAAATAACCTGTCTACTATGAGCCTAAATATGATGCTTTAAAATGTAATTTAATACATGCATCATAAGATAAATCATAGAAGGTAGGTAGTACTGTCCGTTAGCAAACATAGAAACTGAGGCTTAGAAAGTGATGCAGCATTTTTTTTTCAAGATCACAGACCTTTCCATTATATAGCACTGCCTCCAAAGTATCAACTATAGGTAGCTTTGATCATGGGACTGGTTAGAACAAATGTTAAATTCAATTCGGTGGTGTTAAATAAAACTTGAAATCTGTAATGAGTGCAGTTGACCAGAACTGGATGATTTAAGTGTTTTATCATTAAGATTTCAGGGTCGTTAAATAAAAGTGAAGTCTGAATAAAAGCTTTTTCTTTTTTCTGGTTTGTTAATATTATATTCTAAACTGATACTAAAAAATTTTATTAAGATTTATAAAAAATATAATATCTACTCTTTTCAACAGGTGTTTTTGCTTAGTAACTTGCTTCATTAATATGACATTCCTAACAGATTGACATAATATAAATGACATTTCCTGGAATCATAAATTTATTCAACACTACATTTCCATTAGGATAGAATAAATAGAATATACCATTTATTAGATCTTAATTCTAATTTAATAAAAGTATATATAATTCTTTTTTTTCCTGACGAGATTTAATTTAAATTCAAGTTAGTTAACATAGAGCATGTAGTGTAGTATTGGTCTCAGGAGAAATTAGTGATTCATCACTTACATATTAACACCCAGTGCTCATCACGACAAGTGCCCTCCTTCATGCCCTTAACCCATTTAGTCCATCCTCCCTCCAGCAACCTTGGTTCTCTAAATTAGAAGTCTCTTATGGTTTATCTCCCTGCTTTTATCTTATTTTATTTTCCTTCCCTTCTCCTATGTTCATCCATTTTGTTGTTTAAATTCCATATATGATTGAAACCATACAGTATTTGTCTTTCTCTGATTTATTTCACTTAGGATAATACACTCCAGTTCCAACCACGTTGTTGCAAATGGCAAGATTTCATTCTTTTTTGATGGCTAATACTCTATTGTGTGTGTGTGTGTGTGTGTGTATGTATGTATATATATATATTTATATATATATTTATTTATTTATATATAAATAAATATCTATTTATTTATATATAATATATATATTTATATATATTATTTATATATTATATATAAATAAATAAATATATAAATAAATAAATATATGTATAAATATATAAATATATATACATATATTTATTTATATATATTTATATATAAATATATACTATATTTATGTATAAATATAAAAATATATTTATTTATATATATTTATATATAAATATATACTATATTTATGTATAAATATATAAATATATTTATTTATATATATTTTAATATATTTATATATATTTATATATATAAATATATTTATATGTATATATATGCATATATATAAATATATTTATATGTATATATATGCATATATATATATGCATATATATATATATAAGTATATATATATATATGCATATATATATATACACACACACACACACACACACACACACCACATCTTTATCCATTCATCAGTCGATGAACATTTGGGCTCTTTCCATAATTTGGCTATTGTTGATAGAGCTGCTCTAAGCATTGGGGTGCATGTGCTCCTTTGAATCAGTATTTTTTGTATCTTTTGGATAAATACCTAGTAGTGAGTGCAATTGCTGGGTTGTAGGGTAGTTCTATTTCTAACTATTTGAGGAACCTCCATACTGTTTGCCAAAGTGGCTGCACCAGTTTGCATTCCCACCAACAGTGCTAAGGGGTTCCCCTTTCTCAGTAGCTATATAATTCTTAATTCTAATATCACAAGACACCTATGCTAATACTAAGAATTAAGCTATATAATTCATAATTCTAATATAGTAAATTAGCCATACTATTTTCTGAAGCAATAGAAGGAATATAGAGGGAAAGCAGAAACAAGTTCATTAGGGGTGCTTGGGTGGCTCAGTTGGTTAAAGTCAACTCTTGATTTCAGCTCAGGTCCTTATCTCATGGTTCATGAGTTTGAGCCCCACATCGGGCTCTGCACTGACATGATGGAGACTGCTTGGAATTACCTCTCCCTCTCTCTTCTCCTGCCCCCTCTCAAAAATAAATAAATAAACATTAAAAAAAGGAAGAAAGAAATTCACTAAGTAATTTTGACTTTGGAATTCAATAAAACTTTTTCATATTGGAGGTAAACGTATTTCCAAATTAAAAAAAAAAACATAATGACATTATTACTTGACTGAATCACTCTATTGAGATTCCACTCACATGTTGCCCTAGACCATGCCAAAAGAGAATCTTGAAAGCTCAGTACACTAAATTCTATTTTAGTATAAAATGCACATCACCTATTCTTCAGCAGAAAAGAACAGTGATAAAAGGAGGAATTTTGATTCTTCCTTGTTTCAACTGCCTAATTTTAAACTGCTTTGTGTTTGGTGGCTCCCAAAAGAATGACAAGGACTTCACTCTGGAATGCTTTGGTGACTTACATTTCCATTTGTTCTTGACTTTCTGAGAGATGTGCATGGTAGAGATACTGGTATTTTTATTTGCTTTAATCTTTCAAAACCCAAAGGCGTAAAAAAAAAAAAAAAAGACTACACTACTATCTTTTTATTAGGTCAATCAAGTTAAAAGTTTTCATTGTGCTTAAACTTTTAAAAAGTTGAAATTCTACTACAGCTGCAATTTTTTTTTAAATAAACCATATATTGCATTTGGTCTTAAAGCATATATTTTAGGGGCACTTGGGTGTCTCAGTAAGTTAAGCGACTGATTTCAGCTCAGGTAATAATCTCACTGCTTGTGAGTTTGAGCTCTGTGTTGGGCTCTGTGCTGACAGTTCAGAGCCTGGGCCCTGCTTTGGATTCTGTGTCCCTATTGCTCTCTGCCCTTCCCCCACTCACACTCTGTCTGTCTCTCTCAAAAATAAATAAACATTTTTAAAAAGTACCTTTTAAAAATCTATCTCTTTAAATCACACACACATATGCATATTAGATCATTTTTGTTTTTTATGTACATTAAAATAATAATAACAAATATACGCTGAACACTACCATATGGCAGGCACTATTCTAAGTACCTTCCATATATTTGCTCATTTAATTCTCACAACAATCAAATGATATTATTTCTATCCCAATTGAAAGATGGAAAATTGAAGCACAGAAAGATTAACTAACAAAGTAATTAACAAAGCTGGCATTTAACTAGGGGTGTGACTCCAGAGCTGGAGCAATTAGCTATAATGCAATAATATCTCTTATTACAAGATACTAATAATGGCATTCTGCTAACAGTATGTACAAAAATTTTCCTTAACCATCTTCACCACATTTAATCCAAATAAATAAATAAATAAATAAATAAATAAATAAATAAATAAATAAATAATCAAGCCATAGAAGTTCATGTAGGGTGGCACAAACAGGTGAGTGAAAACTGACAGAGCTAAATCTTTCTAAAGGCATGGCCATTCCTACATAGTTTACCAAATATTCACAATGTCTGGTAGAGTACTGAACATGTAGTAAACCAGTATCCAAAAATATTTATTGTGTAAGTGAATTAATGAATAAGCTGAGAAACTTGTGTAAGCAGTGACACTTCTGGAAACCTGGCTGGAACTGCCACCTCCAAACACACTTACCAAGTGGACTAGTCTAAACTCAGTAGACATCTCATTGGATTCTCACCTCCCATTCTTCACCTTCACTCACAGGTAGTCTCCTGGGCCCTTGTGTTCCATTTGCAACTGCTTAACTCATATTCATTAAATTCTTGTTCTATTTAATAAACTAATGAAAACAATCCAATGTGATTCCAGTTACTATTAACACATTTTAATGGAGGCTTTTGAGATAAAATGTCATAATTAAGAATAGCAATCCTAATGGTGAGAATGTCAGGTAATAATAGCGTACACCAGAAATCCAAACCCAAAAGTCCAAACTGTTGTCCTAGGTTCTCTCACCTCCTCAGGTGCACCCTGAATCTATCTACATTTTATTGTCTTTCCTTGCCACTGCTCCCATGGTTACTCTCAGGGTCCACTAATTGGTTTTCTTACTTGTCCTTTTGCCCTTCCAATCCATTTTCTACCTTCCAGCTAGAGTTATTTTAAAATATAAATTAGATCATGTCTCTCTATAAATAATGACTTCCCTTTGTACTTTAGAGACTATATTTCTTTCTTTCGCTCTGTCAATCAATCTCAGTCTCTCTCTCTTTCTCTACTCCTCCCCTTCGGGCCACATTTGACTTCTCCAGTCTCACCTCCTGGCCTTCTCTCCCTCACTCACCAGACTCCATCTGTGCTAGAAGTGTAGCTTCATTTCAAGGCCCTGACATGGGCTGTTCCTCTATTAGTCCTCTCCCCAGTCTTTGTCTAGCTATTTCCTTCCCACCTTAGTTTTCAGCTTTGATGTTACTTCTAACTATTTACCTCATTCTAAATGGGAATCCCTTCTGACAGTCTGCTACAGATTCCTCAAGTTTTCTGGCCCTGACATTTTTTTTTTCACAATAATGTAGTGGTTTCGAGCATAAGATTTATTCTCACACTTCAGTAGAATTGGAATCTTCAGTGCACCACCGGCCAGACTGTTTGCCATTGGAGAAGCTGCTTATCCTTGCTATGCTCCAGTTTCCAATTTATTTATTTATTTAGTTAGTTAGTTAGTTAGTTAGTTATATTTTAGAGAGTGGAGGAGAGGTGCAGAGGGAGGGAGGGAGGGAGGGAGGGAGGGAGGGAGAGAGGGAGAGGGAGAGAGAGAGAGAGAGAGATGGAGAAAGACTCTCAAGCAGGTTCCATGTTTAGCGTGGAGCCCAACACAGGACTTGATCCCACGACCCTGGGATCATGACCTGAGTATAAATCAAGAGTGGAATGTTCAACTGACTCAGCCACCCAAGTGGTCCAGTTTCCTTATGTATAAAATGAGATACAACACTATCTAGCTGAAAGGATGGTAGCAAGGACTAAGTGAGTTACATTCAAACACCCTGAACAGTGCCCGGCACATTAAACACTGACATTAAATCTGAGCTACCATTATTCAGGGAAATTATATTTCTCTATATTTATATTTAAAAATACCTACAATATATGTTATAATTACATTTACCTGAAATTATATTGATTATATTTGCCTTTTTCATAAGCATGTCAATTCAAGGTGAACAGGAACCATGGTTATATGCTTACCATCATAAATTTGGTTCCTCTAACAGTGCTTAGTTTAGGAAGAGCTCAATCAATACCCATTGAATAAATCAGTTGAATAAATGCATGACTCTATGAATGCGCAGAAGAAAGAATTTGAAAAAAAAATACAGAAAATAATACAGATCAGCCATCTTTGGGCACATGGGTCTCTGATATCCATAAAATTATACAACACAGACTTAGGGATAATTCAGTCTGTTTCACTTGTTTGGAAAGTTGACTAGATCCAAAAAAGTCTTAATATTGTATCCATTTAATTATTTCTCAATTCAAAGGTATTTAAGAAATGACTAAAACACTTGAAAAAAAGTGTTGGGAAGTTGTTTCATCCCCTTTCATCTCTGTCTTGATTGGCTATTAGTGGATAAAAAAAATTTGATGACTCTCAGGAAAAAGTTCTGATAAAATATTTCTGAGTTAAAAAAAATATCTCTTCACTATTAACAAAGCTATAATACAGTTCTTCACGACTAGCTTTTATACCAAGAAAATCTCAAAACCCACTTTCCCACAAAATTCTTCTTCTAACTTTGGTTCTGATCTCTTTGAATTGTTGTTTTAAACCTTCTAAGACATGATCAATGAAAATATCCTGCTGATGCTTTTTAGAAAACTACTGCTATCCTATTCCTTGGGAAAAAAAAAAAAAGAATCTTAAGACTCTTACAGCAAAAAATGATGTTAGCCACTTACAGTTCACAACCCTTACAACCACCATTTAATGTAGATTTGAGGATAAAATTATAAAAGAACAGTGTGCATACCAAATCCTGTTGAGTTGCTTTTTTTCCTGCTTTCTTAGGAATATTCATTTCATCTTTTAATGTCTTCTAGCTTACAACTCATCTTAGCAAACACTTTGACAGCATTTGTGTTTATCCTTTAGTTTGCTTCCCTAATACCAGAGCAGAGGTATCATATATTACTTAAGAACTGAACCTCCAGAGTCATTTTGAATCATGGATCAATCCTAGTTTCTTCTGACACAGATATTGTTCCTTTTATAAGATATTGAAAAATATATTGAATGATGTTGTTCAACAATTCTTTTATTCACTATACATTTATTGAATAAATGCCTTGGGAAGGGATTAAGACTGAAGCGGAAAACAGGGTAAGTCGCTGGCCTGGAAAAAAAAAAAAACGTAGATATCAAACTACTACTTCAGATACACTAGGAAGTCTCCTTTTATTGCCTACATACCTCAATTTTATATAGGAGAATTTTTATCACATTCTAATGTGATAACTGTGTGCCAGGTACCCTATACCTTGTCTATTAACTCATGAGGTCATGATTCTTATGAGACACCTGGACTCAGAATTCAATAGCACATCTCCCTACCTTATTTAGCTAATAAGTAACAGAGCCGTGGTTTAAACCTTGTGGTTTCTGATCCCAGAACTCAAGGTTGTTCTTGTTTGCTGGTTTGTTTTAACTCAGTCTGAATTTTTCTACAATCACGGATTTTTCTGACAAAGTTGATGGAAGGCTGGAAATGAGATGATTATAAGGACAACTCCACTTAAATTCTTCCTCTGGGAAAGGAAGAACTTCCTCTGCAAGATAGCAGAATCCAGCCCCATCTAGTGATGTTTTCACAAAAGACATTCCAACTAGCTGTGCACAGTCTCTGTATCTTATCA
This sequence comes from Panthera tigris, assembly GCF_018350195.1. Classification (NCBI taxonomy): domain Eukaryota; kingdom Metazoa; phylum Chordata; class Mammalia; order Carnivora; family Felidae; genus Panthera; species Panthera tigris. The sequence goes on from NC_056672.1 coordinate 51,420,380, forward strand.
TCACTGCCTCAGCCCTCTACAGAAGGCATATAGAGAAAAAAGGGATGTGGGAAATGGGGGAAAAAATACAAATCAGGAAGGACAGAGGGACAGGGAGATGGGTGTAATGTGTTTGCCTAGGGAAATAGACACCTGGTTGCTGCTGCTGACGATCCATAGGTAGAAGGTCAGATCTGCACTGGATGAGTCAATTCCTAAGCCAGACAGAGTCCTATTTCTGCAAAAGCACCATATAATATTCAGTACTATTCCCAAAATGTGTTCCTTTATAATAGTTTAGCCTAACTAGTATTTGGAGAATTTTGAAAGAAAAATCTACAGTAAAGATTATGAAGTAGAGGGTAGACTCCTGAGAAAGTTTATGACTCAATCACCCATAAAATAATGTTATTCTAAAAGGACCCATAAAATGATCTGGCCCCAAGTCATATTTGAACACATCAGGAAGTAGAGATCCAGAGGGACTGAGTGAGTTGCTTAACGCGAGCTGAGCTGAACCTAGGTTTCCTGATCCTGTAATGAGTATTCTCTGACTCATTTCATCCTTAGAGCACACTGTTGCCAATACTTGAGCACAGTGGTTATATTCAGCCCCTTCCTGCAGTGACTGAAACCTGAGGCTGTCTGCTGCCCAGGAAAGGAGAGGTGTGACCCTTTGTAAGAAATGGCCCTGAACTCATGATGGTCCCCCTCATCTGAGCACTGGAACATCATTACCACCCTGGAAGCGACCAATGTGGGTGGAAAGGAGCTCACAGAACCCAAAGAACACCGACCTTTCCTGAGCCTGTCTCACATTCATTGGCCTATGTCTTACTTGCATGTCTGTGGCCTTGTCAAATCTTTGCTTTAATTTTTCACTTCTTGCAAAGTAACTTATCAATGAAAGAAGCATAACCAAAGTCTGGATTCAATTTTCATAGGTCATCTTTTAGGCTTTTTACATAGTTCTTATTAATACAGGATATTGCTTAGGGATCTTGGGGAGGTTTTAATTTACTTTCCTGAAACTTTTCTTTACATCATTATTCATTTTGCCAGGTGCTCTTATAAGACAGTTTCACTATTATGGATATAATTCTATAGTCATGAGTCTATATTTTGTGTCCTCAGAAATATGATTTGAAATTAATAAAGCATTAGGGAAATGTGTTCATTCTATACACATTGCCATATATTTACAATAATTTGTAAAGGATGTATGGAACTATGTTAATTATAAATACTGCTAAGTTTTGAATATACTTAATAATAGGAAATGATCGTATTAAATAATATGTAGAATTTTTGTATCAAAACTTAATATTGAAAAGTGATTCTATTTCTAAAGCAGATCAGTGTTTATTATTTTAAAAACACAGGAATTGAAAAAAAGTAAATTTTAATTAAAGCTATGGTAAGAGATCTTTGAACTAAAGGTAGCAAAACACATATTCTCTGATGTAAATTATTCAGTTAATAGGTAGAGTGATGAAAATTGGAAAACAGCTAAAAAGAATGATTCCGAGTATTCCCACCACCGCTTCTTGAGATAATAACAGAAAGAACCCATCCCCATGACAAGATATACTAGAATCTATTTCTGATATCTTCCTTTTGTAACTGATGATTACATTTTACTTTTTTTTTCAATTATGAAATCAGAAATGACCTAGATATAGTAGTTATTCAAACCCCAAGAATATAGGCAGAGTTGAATTCAAACATCCTCAATCCCCATTGTCTCACTTTTAAAATAGGTCTTCTGAAAAAGGGTCTGGTTTGCTCCAATATTTATACCACTTATTTATATATGTCCTAATGCTCTACCCCAAACTTTCCCCACTACGTTACCATTCTTCATATTAAGTCCATAAGACTTAATATGCTTCTTCATATTAAGTCCATAAGACTTAATATGCTGTTATCATTCTTATTACTGTCCATTGAATCTAAAGGCCAAAAGAAATTTCTGAGGTCATACAATCTCTCTTCAGGTTTCAGAGATTATCACTAAAGCAAGACAAATAGGCTTACATAAAATTTTAGCCATGACTTGTATGCCAGCCCTGACCCTGTGAAGTACATACCAATCGCTAGATGGGCACATCTTCAACATGTGTCTGGTTTGGCACTGTGACCCTTCTACTAAAAATGCCCTTTCATTGTTTCTTCATGGAAAGATCCTAAGCATTTTTTCCTTAAGTCAGGCTTTCTCAGTCCTCCAACCCCAAACAATAAGAATGTTGTCCATTCCCTCCTTTATTCCCCTAAGCAATTTGAGGCCTCTATTATTACACTTTTATTGTAAGTATTTGTTTATATAATATTGAGCTGTTAATCCCTAAACTGTAACTTACTATGCTTCTGTCTCAGCATCTACCACATAACCAGGGCTCAATAATTGTCTGCTGATGAAATAATTGTTCATAATGTAGTTATACAACCGAAAAGTCAGATGTAGAATGCAATCAAGCTTTATAAAGGAAGTCTTGTCATTCAGTCATTCAGCATCTGCTATGTAGCAAGCATGTCAACTCCCTTCTGCTCACTGTAGAGATCATATGGAAGAATCTAAGTGTGCTATCACATAGAAGACGCTCATCCAGTATTAACGTATTTCCTTCTTTCCTTCCTTTTCCCTCTCTTTGCAGCCATTCCTCACATGTGTTCAAATAACACATTTGCTATTACGTATTCATACTCTTTTTTAAATTTTTTTTAATTTTTTTAACGTTTATTTATTTTTGAGACAGAGAGAGACAGAGCATGAATGGGGGAGGGGCAGAGAGAGGGGGAGACACAGAATCAGAAGCAGGCTCCAGGCTCTGAGCCATCAGCCCAGAGCCCGACGCGGGGCTCAAACTCACGGACCACGAGACCGTGACCTGAGCTGAAGTCGGACGCTTAACCGACTGAGCCACCCAGGCGCCCCTGTACTCATACTCTTTAAATACATATAATGATGTATTAAACTTTTGTTTCTTTTCTTTTAATTTTTTGTCCTTTACATTTTTAAATTTCATTAATTTTAATTTAATTTAATTTTTAAGTGTTTATTTATTTATTTTCAGAGAGAGAGAGAGAGAGAGAATGAGTGGGAGAAGGGCAGAGAGAGAGAATCAAAAGCAGTCTCTGCACTGTTAGCACAGAGCCCAACACAGGGCTTGATCCCACGAACCATGAGATCATGACCTGAGTAGAAATCAAGAGTCAGATGCTTAACCAATTGAGCCACCCAGGTACCCCTAAGGTTTTGTTTTTGTTTCTTTTTAATTCCAGTATAGTTAACACACAGTGTTAGATTTGTTTCAGGTGTGTCTTCTACATTGTTAAACCAACTTCTGTACCCCTTAAGTTATTTTATTCCTCTCTTATGCATGGAATAAATTTAAAAAATAGCTAAATTCAGCCGACATAAAGTTCTTCAAAGTTTATCTTTTTCACTCTTGCATCACCATTATCTTTAATCTGGCTCTTTTAAATATTTTCTGCTTCCTGGCTCTCACAAGTTCTCATCTAAAAAGGGACAAGACTCTCAGAAAGTAATTCACGGCAATGTGCAAATGATGGAAGTGTGGCTCCTTGCTGGTATTTTTTTTTTCTTTTCTCTTTTTAAAAGGGACCTGCTACTAGTAATACCAGTAATCAAATCACATGAATCCCTGACGTCTGTGGCACCTGGTGGAGGATAGGTAGTAGGTACAATGATTAAGAGAATAACTGTTAGGCTCAGATAGACATGAGTTTGAATCTCAGGCCTACCACTTACTGCTGTGTAGTTTAGGCAAGATACTTAACGTCTGTGAGTCATAAAGTCTTCATATTCAAATGAGGAATTATACTATCAAATAGGCATTAATTTATGCAAAGTCAAAGCACAGTGTTTGGTAAATAGTAAGTGTTCATTGATGGCTTTATTTATTAATTACCATTACAATAACATAGAAATTGATATCCTTTCCAGAACAATTTTTAGTTACCATTAAGTAAATTTCTGTTTTTATAAGAATTATATGACATGAGAAAGATCTGTGATCCTGACTTTCCTTCCATTTAAGGCTTTTATTTCAAATCTATTAGATTTTTCTGTTTTGCTATCATATATCCTATGTCTCTCATAACTGATCTTCATATAGACCTTCCATTACTTCTAAGTTTTAGTCATTTTGGAGAATGACCCCCTTGTCTTTGAACCCCCCTTGTCTTAGAACTCCTTAAAGTGAATTTTGTATTTTCCCATTCACTTACATTCTAAGTCGGAGATCCCAAAGATGCTTTACAAATTTGGTGACAAATTATCTAGCTATTTATTTTTATATATTGTGTGAGTGGGTGTGTGTGTGTAGGTGTACAAGTCTACACATACAGATTTCCTTACCATTCCTCAATTCTATTATGACCACTCACACCGTTACCTGTAGAGTCAATACTAAAAGTCATGCCTACATTCTAGAATTCATCAGCTTGGGGGTTGTGAACCTGCATGATAAAGTTTTATCTATACACATGCATGTAATTTGACCATGGGGGAGGGGATGCAAAGAGATAATCAATAACCAAAAGTTGTAGTTGTATAATTTGGACAGTTTTATAGCAGCTTAATTCTCTTTCCTTCTGCCATTTTGTTGCACTGTATGGAGAAAAAATCGGTAAAATTAATCAGGCCCCAAGATCTGGTAATTGGATATTACATGTAAAGATCCCCAAGCCTTATATCTTCTTGATATAATTGATGAAGACATTCTAAGTACAATGTAAGTCTCTGTGCTAAGTGTAATATAATGCAAATGCTTGACCAGATGATTTTGTAAGAGCAATATCCATTTTTCAAAATTAAACAACTGACATTTTAAATGCCCAAAGGCTTTGGTACTGTACATATTATTGATTAAACTGACATTTTAAAATTACTATAGTGCAAAAGAGCTCATTAAAATAGAAAACTAAATTTTTTTGGCTTTTAAGAGATCAAAATTGGCCTGAACACTAATAGTGCAAATGTTTGGCTAAAGTACCAGGTGGAAAATTTGTATCAATATTCAAAGGTCCTCAAATAACACTTAATTTCATAAGAGTACAATCATGGGACTGTTTTCAAACTACATAGATATATAAACAGCATGGAAAACACCTGTTCATTAATCTTGGACTATGCTTTTTATCCATAATGAACAGTTAACTTCTAGACCTAATCCTATACTTTACCACCCTCTACAGACAATAACAAACCTCGAAATGCAGTTTCACACCCATTGAACATTTTTGTCTGATAAGTTATGCTTGCTGGAATATTCATTTCAGTCTGTTCATTTTTCTTGGCTTAGATTTTAACAGAAGAGATTTTAATAATCATTTCCAGTGATATGAATGTCTAAAGATCCACAGACCACTGAGGACCTAATTTTAAAACAGTGAAATTCATGTTGAATATATGAAAAAGATACCTTTAAAAGATGTGTCATTTCAAATCCTGTGTTGCACTCATAGTTATAATTCATCTTAACAGAGGTGAGTCATTACACTACTTTTCCAGGTATCTACATTATTGGCCATATTCAAGGGAGGAAAAGTAGGCAAGATGACCAAGAAATGCACCTAGACAATGATGAAAAAAATAAAATTTGATTAAGAGGAATCATTATAACCCACAAAGTATCCATGAAAGGTGGGTAACCATACAGGTTAGGAAACACTGACTTATTTATACACTAGACAACAGGTCAACTCACATTTAAAGCCATGCTGGCCTTTATATAGAGGAGAATTATGAATGATATTGTACTAGAGAAGGAGCATTTTTGAAATTCTTATACTACTCCCTTTGATAAGGTAGGGCTTAATTTTCACTATAACTAAGATTGGCCTCAAGTTAATTTTCACTGTTATGTTTGAATTTTCAAATGATAATCCTAAATAGCCAGATCAAGTGAAATTCCTTGTCATTTTTAAAATGCTACAGGCAGAAATTATGAGAAACAGAGGCTATCATGAATACTATGCTGGAAGCTCTTCTGTCATAAGTCTTGTCAAAAAAAAAAAGAAATTTGTTCATCATACAGTTCTCCTCACTATTTATTTGAGTGAACATATGCAGGTCATTCATTCTCTCCTTCTCTTCTTCTCTCTCTCTTGCTCCCACATCTGTCTTACTCTAAATGTGCCTGTTATGCAATCTATCACATTAATCTTTGCACCCTCTTTGCAGATACACACTCAATAAATCCATGCAGGCTCAAACTAAATACAACTATGGTGTATTTTTGTTTATTCTGGCTTGTTTGTTTCAGTAGAAACATACAAGGTATGGCTTTTGTTCAATATTTTGATGCCGATTCTATTTTCTGACTTCCTGAAACAGAGTTGTACAATAACATAGTTTTATTGTAATAAGATATAATGATTATGCCAAAAGCCATAAAACGAAAAGCTGCCACGTTACAGTTATTAGCATGGACTCAGTGAATGGGAAAAAGGAGAAAGACGTGTCAGCTGCATTAAGCATGGAAAAAAGTAAAAGGTTTAAAATCTTGTAAAAAAAAAAAATCAGTTAACTTTGAACAAGCTCCTTAAATTCTGAACCCAAACCTCCTCCTTTAAAACAGTTGTATGCTCATTCCTATAATTACACATATGGTAAAAACTGAACCTTCACATACATACTCACTGCAACTACAGTAAACACTGGAAGGCAGAAATACATTACCTCTGGCAGAGTGTCTCACAATGACCCTATTAAACTCCTTTAAGGATTCACTTTATGATCTCAGATCATTAGTTCCCTAAATAGCATTTGTTGTGACAAAAGGGAGCACTTACAAGGGAAGACTTCTCAGTCAAACATGCACTGAGCCAAGAACAAGCTCAGAAGTTATCAAAACAAAGCTTCACAAGTTCGAAATAAATTAGCTTGCTTGGGCACAAACTGAATAATTTGCCTGCGTTTTTTCAGAGCCTAAACATAATCTATTCGCCTCAGGCTTTTTCTAGACCTAAAATCTCATGCTGTCAACATTATCTGTAACCACACTCCTTTCAATGGAGAAGTGTCACTGCTTCAGGTGACATGGTTTCATTAAGAGAAATTGCCCGAGGAAGGATGCAGGTGTATCTGCCATTCAAAAGCCCAAAAGGTATGTTCCTCATTTAAAAATAAACTCATTTAAACAATGAGAACTAATTACCACATTAATTTATTGTCAACACAACTAAGTATAGACAGGCAGACATAATAACATATGTGTAAACTACTAAGCAAGCAGAATGGAAAGGAAACAACTGTGAGTTACCTTCATGCTACTGCATGAGTACTCACATAAGCCATGTTTTAGGTTCTGTCTTGTCATTTCATCAATATTATATATATACACATATCTGTGCCCATACATTCTCATAATGCTTCCTCTGCTTTTCTTTATCCCCTGAGCTCATTTTGATTTCTCCATGTGTATGGTGGACAGACCCTAGGGTAGCCCCCATGATCCTCCTCTGATGGTGTTTATGCCCTTACAAAATCCCCTTTCCTTGATTGTGAATTGGAGTTGTGATTTGAGTCTAACTGACACAGTATGGCAAAAGTGATGGAATGCCATGTCTCTTCCATGATTGTAAGAGGACTCTTTCTTATAGCAGACTTTCTCTAGTCCGGTCCTTGCTATCTTGATCAGTATGCAGTTCTTTTTTTTTTTTTTTTTTTTTTTTTTTTTTTAATTCAAGTTAGTTAATACACAGTGAAGTCTTAGTTTCAGGAGTGGAACCCAGTGATTCATCCCTTACATTAACAACACCCAATGCTCATCCCAACAGGTGCTCCCTTAATGCCCATCACACATTTAGCCCATCTCCCCACACACCTCCCCTCTAGCAACCCCAAGTTTGTTCTCTGTATTTAAGAGTCTCTTATGGTTTTCCTCCCTCTCTGTTTTTGTCTTATTTTTCCTTCCCTTCCCCTATGTTCATCTGTTGTGCTTCTAAAATTTAACATATAAGTGAAATCATATGATATTTGTCTTTCTCAGATGAGTACACCATTCCATTAGGGAAGCCCTAACAGTAAAGAACTGTGGATAGTGTTTAGAAAACATGGACAGGCTTTTAGGAGCTGAAGACAATTAACAGAGGTGTAAGTTGGCCTTTAGTTACAGGGGGCAAAAAGCCAGGATTCTTGGTCCTACAACTACAAGAAATGAATCTGCCAACCAACTGAGTGAGCATGGATATGGATCTTCCCCTGAGCAGAGAATCCATCTAGTCTGAGCCCAGACTCCTGACTCACAGAAAATGTGAGATAAGAATGTATGTTGTGTTGTTTTAAACTGTTGAATTTGTGTTGATTTGTTATGTAGCCATAGAAAATGTATACAATGTATGTTAAGACAGTATGGCACAGGGTTAGTAGTACCACCATCTACCCACTGTTCACCCTAGATTGTTTTCTCCAACTTTCCTCCCTCAGTCAATTAACCATCAGACCCATTTCTCTGAAGTATCACTTGATTATTTTTATCCGTTGATCCCTACCTACTCTCATTGCCTTAAGACAGGCCTCCATCATTTCCCACCTGGAAAAAATGTTGGCTTTTGTTTCTAGAGCATTTTCTTTTCTTTTCATGAATAGTTTTGCAAATATTTTTCAAAGTTGTTTCTAGAGGAGCTCTTATCAAAAGTAAACATAGGAAGACAGAGATGCTTTGTCTTTTATATTTCTATCTCTTTCACTGGTTTACACAAATCATCCTATACAATTCCCACCTCCCCGGCAAATTCCTCTATCTTCCAGTCTATATTCCTCCTTCACTCCTCCTGACAATGGACCTTTCAGATACCTCACAGCCCTTCACATTCTATGAAGCCAACTCACTCCCAAGGGTCGATCAAAAGACCATACTAGCTTAATTCTATTTACATTTTAACAGAAACCCATACAGGCACACTGCCATCACATGGTATTTTTCAGATGTATCTTGCCAATGGAACCATTATTGCAAATAAAAGTAAACAAACAAAAAAAATTTTTTTAATATATAGAACAGATAAAAGCGGGTTCAATGAAGATGGTGCTGTGGAGGGACAGGTGGGTAGGGTGTATAGAAACCTGGTGCAGAGCTGGCTCAGTCTCTACTAAACACACACTATGTCAGCCCGGCAACATACATGAGGAAACACAGGGCTCAGAGCAAGACAATTTGAAAAACATTTAGGGGAACCTAGGTGGCTCAGTCAGTTAAGCCTCCGAGTTTGGCGCAGGTCATGATCTCATGGCTCATGAGTTCCAGCCCCATGAGTTCCAGCCCCATGAGTTCCAACCTCACGTCAGGCTCTGTGCTGACAGCTGGGAGCTTGGAGCCTGCTTCGGATTCTGTGTCTCCCTCTCTCTCTGCCCCTCCTTTGCTCATGCTCTCTCTTTCTCTCTCTCTCAAAAATAAATAAACATTTAAAAAAATTGAAAACCACTTTTTTAAAGCAAAATTTCAATGATCCTCAAGAGAGACTGGTAGACATTCTTGATGGAATCAGGTCATTTTGCCAAAAATTTAATTCACAAGATGCCAGTTTATCCTTAAATTCTTTACATTCTCAAATCGCATAAAAAGCCAATGTATTAATTTCACCAATTTTGATCATTTTCATGATAGCTAATCCTGGGGTAAAGCTGATTTGTGAAAACAAAAGTATTCATGAGATTTAGGCTTTTTCATTCTTTCCCATGTCACAGTAAATGCACTTGAGGCTATCTCTGACCTTTACTACATTGGATCAAAAATTGACTTTTTTCTCCCTATAGCCTCTATCCTCCATGTGCAAGCAAAATTTTATGTCTTAATCACTGACAGAATGCTTTGCTTAGCCTCCCTATTGTATCCTTACAGAACAGGGGCAGGGGAGCTGTTTCTTAAAAAGAAGCAGCACATCTATATACTAAAAAATTTAAAAGAATAACCATCTCATATCTTAGTGATCTTGGGAATCTTGGCTAACTTGTATCCAACATTTATATAATGAATGTGCATATTATGTCATGAAAGTGATTCATGTCTCCATGTGGAGTTTTAGCAAAGAGGATTTTAAAAGCTTGCATAATAATACAGATGAATCTGGCTACTACCATTGCAATAGATTACTGTTACTTAATGACACTAGTAGCATCAACAGCTAGAATTTATTGAATTTACTGTTTGTCAGAGCAAAGTTAAAGACTATACATAATGCGGTTTACCAAGAAAACATATAATTTGTTGTTAACTCCATTTAATAATTTAGGAAAATGATACTAAAATGAATGAGGAAACTTCAAGGCAGAGACTTCTAGTAAGTCCTAGAGATGGGGTCTGATCTTAGCTCTCATCATCTGCAATACCTGTTTTCTGTGTTACTGGCTTAATTTTGGGTTGTAATGGAATACCATACCCAAAATTTAAATGAATGATTATTCATAGTAAATGATAATTTGCACTGTGATATCCTCATATCAATTTCTAGGTTTAAGCACCAAGATGGGGCACCTGGGTGGCTCAGTCAGTTAAGCATCTGACTCTTTTGTTTTGGCTCAGGTCATGATCAGGTCAGATCAGGTTCGTGAGTTCCAGCCCCAAACTGGAACTCTTACAGGCTCTGTGCTTTAAGCACGGAGCCTGCTTAAGATTCTCTCTCTCCCTTTCTCTCTCTCTGCCCCTCCCCCTCTCATTCTCTCTGCCTCTCTCTCAAAAACAAATAAATAAACCTAAACAAAATGTTTTAAGCACCAAGAACCTTAATGATGTTATTTGCTTTAGGAGGAAAAAAATGGAAATTACTGTACAGTTCTGTTTTGCTGCTAAAATAATCCCAAAATAATCCCAATAGCTCAAGGAGAAATAGTGTTTAAAGCCAATATATTCTAACACCTAAAATTTGGTACCATTTCTCACTTTTATCTCTGTAACAGATAGTTTATTCATTTAATAATTTATCCATTAAATATTTATTACATTCCTACCATTGATCAGGCACTTTACTATGCACTCAAGATGAAGGCCATCACTGTAGTGACCCAGATCTGGCAATGGACAGTGAAAATGTAATAATTATTCTACCACAGATGTGTACAAGTTCAAATGGAAGCACAAAGAGAAGCATCCTTAAGTCAGTTGGCTAAGGTCTAGTCTCATTCCAGAGTTAACCTTTGATTGTGATGATATCCTTCTTATCAAGCTTACTCTGAACTCTATCTTGGAGTTAAGGTCTTTTTCAAAGCATGGCTCTGAAATGTTAGGCAAGTCTAATATCATGTCCTTTTAGAACTTGGAAAAATAAATACTGTGGTTTGAAAAGGCTGGTAGGATTGTAGATAGAATATATTTCTCCTTTAGAAATGTATTCCTAATTTTTTAAATTTGTTTTCTCTTGGGGAGAGGGGTAGGGGGAGAGGGACAGAGAGAGAGGGGAACAGAGAATCCAATGTGGGCTCTGTGCTGACAGCAGTGAGCCAGACATGGGCTTGAACTCATGAGCCATGAGATCATGACCTGAGCCGAAGTCAGACACTCAACCAACTGAGCCACCCAGGTACTCCAAGAAATTTTTCTTATAATTTCCAATATACTTTTTATTTATCTGAATCAATGCTTTGATAAGCTTCCTTTTCATCACCTTGGTGATAGCACCTCCACCTGGGTAAAATGTACTCTCCCTATATATATCCTATTAAAAGGTGGTACTTACCCGATTTATTCTTTTACTCTAACCAAATCAGTATCCATGCGCCTACTGACATTCTGAGTATATTATAAAATGAAAATTGGTAAAAAAAAAATGAGATTATTTTGGTTTCTAGCTATAACTTTTGTAGCCCAGTTAAAAGTCTGACACAAGGCAATTTATAATTGAACATGTGGTTTTCCAAAAGATCTTTTGTAAGTCAGTTGTTTGGATATAGAACTCATTTTTTTCCATTAAAGATTGCAATTCGAGATTATGTTCCCAAACCAGTCTTTTAACCTAATATATGAACTCAAAAATGGTACATGAGTATTAACAGTAAAGACTTGTATTCTGTCTCCTGGGTCCCATACGATTCAGGAAGAAGAATAAGGAAAAATATCCTTTACAATTCCTTGTGCACAGTTCTTTCTATGGGTAAATTTTTGAATATCTGAATTATTATTTTAGCACCTTATTATTTCTTTTCTGTATCTAGATTCATATTTTCAGTAAATTCACTCATTACTATACCTCAAATGGTCTTCCCTATATCCCAAAGGACTTCCTGATGAAAATAATGCCTATAACAATCACACGATGCTCATTTATACTATCTAAATCTTTGCATATATACCAATTCCTGTAGTCCTCACAGCAACCCTATGGAGTAGATATTATCCCAATTAAAAAAAAAATTAGGAATCCAAGGCACAAGAAATTAAATAACATGACCACAACGACACAATTAGTAAGGGAAGACAGAACTAGAATCTAGACCCAGGCAGTCCAGCTCTAGATACCATACATTAACCATTTTTTCATATATTAACCGTGTTGGGGTGGAGGGATGAGGAATGGAAAGGCAAGGGTAGCCAAGGCCTTACCTGAATCATGTGTGAGTTGGCTTCTTATCTACCAGAGACAGGAAATAAGTCACTTTCATAGATGCTTTTAAAACTACAATTTCTCATTACATGAGACGACAGTATCTCTAAATGTGTTTTCATGGTTTTATCCTTCCTGAGACTCTTATGCAACTTATGAAATTGACTGTATGTGAACTGTACCCATTGAACTGTCAGCACACTTCATGTGCTCCAAATCCTGATACAGAAAATCAGTATTACTATAAAAGAACAGAACAAAGCAAAGGCATTTCAAATTTGTCACGATGGTCTTGATAATGAAGAGAGCTATCCATAACTGGCAGGCTTATCTCAGAGCAAACCGTATTAAAACAGATGTCACCGAGTTCTCAACAACAATTATTACATTCATTCCTATGTTGCTTCATTAAGCAATAAATATATGAAAAAATGTTCAACTTCATTAAATGTCAAATAAATGAAACTTTTAATTGATATATACATCATACGGGCATAATGTTTTATATAATGGTAACATTCAGCTTGTGCAAAGGGATGGGAAATAAAGGACTCATATGCCCTCTTGATAAAAAATCTATATCCAAACCTAGATCTACATACCTATTTCACAGATAAAACTCTATATCCATATAGATGAGAATCTATATCTTCATACAGGATACTTTGCTAATAGCTATTAACTTTTTTAAAAGATTATAACTAGTGGAAGCCTGTGTGGCTCGGTTGGTTAACCATCTGACTTAGGCTCAGGTCGTTATCTCATGGTTCGTGAGTTTGAGCCTCACGTTGGGCTCTGCACTGACAGACTTAAAAAACTTAAAAACAATAAAAGGTTATAACTAGCAATTCCACTTCAAGTAATGTAGTTTAGGAAAACATCAACAGAAATGCACTGATAAATAGGTAGATGGATAGACGTAAGGCAAAAAAAATCAGTTGATAGAAATATATTTTCAATGGTTTACAGTAGTATTTTTGGGAAGCAGCCTAAGTGTCTGTCAGTGAGTGAACAATTAAGTAGATGGTAGTACTTCCGTACAATAAAGTATGATAAAGTCTCCAATACTGTTGAGTGAACACAGCAAACTGCAGAATATGCACAGAGTATAAAAATATATATATATCTGTTAAAGAAAAACCATCTGGAGAATGAGAGCATATTATTTTAGAATACATATACTTTTGAATTATTTGATTTTTTACAATTAAAAGTATATAAAGTTAGACACTTGAGACTAATGTAACATTGTGTGTCAACCTTACTCAAATAAAAAAAGTGAAAAAAAAAAAACCACATAGATAAAAGTATAACTTGACCAGTTAAAATGGTTTTTTGAAAGTCACATATTTTGGTTTGATGCATGAGCTACTGGATGCATTTTGACAAAAATAATAGTATTTTTGAAGTGCTATTAGGATTGATTTTCTTTCCACTAATTTTCCTTTACATTATGTGTATTGTAATGTCCTAAGAGAAACAAACAAAAAACAAAACACTTGATAACAGCTTTATTATTATTATCAGTTATTATTATTAACAGGGAGATATTTTTCTTTTTTTCTTCCTTAATTGTGAGCCTATCAATTTCTTTTTCTTTGCATCACACAAACCATTAACTTCCTTTGATACCAGCTTCTTTTTCTTTAGTTGTTGGTTCTTTTCGAAGCTATTCTAAGCTACCGAAATTTTTCTCTATCCTTCTGCTCTCAGTTGGCTATTAAAACAACACTTTGACACCAAATTAATTGTAACAAATACACATACTATGATTCTCCACTACCCATTTCATTTTCCCTGGTCTGATGCCCCCCAGTTTGGGGACAGCCTTCTTTACATTGTTTGTAGTGAATGGAAACGTGGTAACAACAGGTAATTGCACTGATTACCATATGCCAAAATAGGCTGATCTAAAGTTACACACGAATAAGATTTGCAAAAGTAAAAGCAAATTTACTAAATGTGGAAGAGCCTTTCACATGCATTCCAAACCTGCAGTTAACTTCTGAAATTAAAAATCTCCAACACAGCCTCAAGTTGATTTACTGTTTTGCTTACCAATGAATGAATGAATTCATTTCTCAGCACCTAATAGGAATTAGGAAAACTTGGGTGATAACACATTTATAAAGTCTGTTTTCAGCAAGCTTCCACTCTAATAGAAGGTAAGTCAAATTAACAGAAGGATTAAGAGTGTTCATAGAGAAGCAGACATGAGTTTTTGCTGGAAGTTCAGACTAGGGAATTATTATTGCAAGCAAGTGAAATTCAAAGATGCTAGATAAGTTGCAGAAAGCTAGACAACTTTAATACCATATGAAAAAGCTACTTAATTAATTAAATGTCGAGCTTCATTGAAAAGGAATTAAGATGAGCTAAGGTGGCTGAAATTTGTCCTGTCAGAAACAATAGAGACTCCGCATTGTAAAAGTGACATGATCTAAATTTTTATTCCTTAGCGTGATGACTTTGTTTCTATTATTTCCATAGCTAGTGAGTGTCTGATATTATATTACTGCTATTTTCTTCTTCTCCTCCTCCTGCTCCTCTTCCTCCTCCTCCTCCTCCTCATCATCATCATCATCATTACTATCATCATTAACTTAGTTTATTCTCAACGGAATCCAAAAAGTAATCCACCTAATCTCCATACTTAATCTCCAAGAATTCAGAAGTGAGATGTCATATTCTTTCAAAATTTTGTGAATAATATATTATTTTTCTCTATTCAAGTAGATTCTTATTCTTGGGCTGATTAGAACGCCATATGAACTCACAAGGCAACTAGAGTAGAAATTCAATTTAAAACCAGAAACCTTGATATAAGATAATGATCCCTAGTTCTGACCTCATTTCTTCTTCTTCCCGGTGTTCTGTCTAGACCTGCTTCCTATTAACTCACTTTGTCACAGTACCCCAGCATTTCTGGTCAGCATATCTTCTTGAAACCTGTTAGGCATCTTTCACACTTACGGTACTGAGTATAACTTCTGAAAATGGAATTTCACTCTACACAATAAAATCTACTTTGGAAAAAAATCATTTTACTTACTGCTTAGAATATTTTTTCAAATTTTGTTATGAAGAATTCTAGAGTTTTAAGAGTTATTAAAAATTGGTACCACCTCTTTCCAAATTATAGTTCATTTCATTTCCAAAAGTTCAGGTATTTGTTACAAAAGAAAGAAAGAAAGAAAGAAAGAAAGAAAGAAAGAAAGAAAGAAAGAGAGAGAGAGAGAGAGGAAGGAAGGAAGGCAGATCTAAGTTGCTATCTTGGAAAAAGTGCTGTGAAACACATTTGCCTGTTTGTAACTGAAGTAGAAATACTATTAAGGGAAATAGGGGTAGCATGTCTAATATAAGATGTGTTAAGGAGTCACATTTCATTGTCACTATAACTGTTGATAATCTTTTTGTTAAGTGGAATCTATATCATCAAGTAAACTATAAAAGCCAATCAGTTCTAAAACCCCAGGACATTTCTTATTGCTGCAATACTTTGCAATATTTCTCTGGTTTTACATAAAATACAATATTATTTATAATTTAAAAAGCATACAACTTTTTGTCTAGATCATCTCATAGTTCGGCTGTAACAGCCTAAGCTTAAAAAATACACATGAAATTTGGACACAAAATTCTGTCAAAACTAGTTACTGATTGAATAACTACTGAAAATTGACAACTGGAGAAATATCTTACACAATGGCGGCTCTATTTATGAATTACTTAGAACTTAGAAAAGTACCTTATAAGCTGATATATTTGCAATGCCAAAAAGACATGATACATACAACCTATGTGGACATTTTTTTGAAGATTAAGCTTCATGAAAATCTGAGATGTTAGTGACATAAATTCTGGCTCTCCCATGCTTTTTCTACCTGGTTAAAATTTTCTCAATGATATTTGTATCACGGTTGTTTTATTTCATGATAAACACATTTATAATAAGTCACATATATTTAGTAAGCTACTAGCATAAGTCCCTTGTACATCTCTAAATCAGGATTCTGTTATTCAAAAAAAGTCATACTTTCTCAATGGAACTAGAGATCCCAAAGGCTAATGTAGTATGAAATGTTTAACGCTATTCAGCTTGTTCTCAATTCGGTGACATCTTCCCCAAATCTGAGCTCAAGTCCTTCAGAGTTGTGTTTTGTTAAGTTACAGGTCTGAATATTTAGTAACATATTGATAACCTCCAGATCAAGTTCTTTGGCCAACTCCCCCAGGCCCTATGCTTTCTTTAAAAATAGACTTCATTTTTTTAGAGTACTTTGAGGCTCACAAAAAAACTGTGTGGCAAATATGGAGAATTCCCATACACTCGTCTACTACTCACACCCCTCAGAGTCTAGCAATATCCTGCACCAGACTGGCACAATTGTTACAATCAATAAACCTACACAGACATATAATCATCACACAAAGTCCAATTGTTCATTAAATTGCACTCTCGATGTTGTGCATTCCCGTGATTGTGTGGAGTTTGCCATATGTATTTTATTATAGCTGACTCAAGCCCACTTTCAAATAATACTATAACATTTTACAGGTAGTACCTTATAATAACAAAACATACCTAATTCCTCCCCTGTATCATCTATATCATTCATTTCACTTACATATATCATCAAGTACATTTTTTGTTATATTTATTTTGGAAAAACAAAACAAAACAAAATCTGTCATCTGTTAGGTCAATTAAGAAAAAAAAGAAAGAAAGAAAGTTCTTATTTTTTAATTTGTTTTTAAGTTTATTTATTCATTTAGAGAGAGACAGAGAGAGCAAGCAGGGAAGGGGCAGAAAGAGAGGGGGAGAGAGAGAATCCCAAGCAGGCTCTGCGCTGTCAGCACAGAGCCCAATGTGGGGCTTGAACTCATGAAAATGCGAGACTATGACCAAGGCGAAACCAAGAGTTGATGCTTAACCAACTGAGACACCCAGGAGCCCCCAAAAGTTATTATTTTATAAAGTCTTTGCTTTCCATCTCTTTGCTTACCGTGTTACCCACCTGTTCTTGCATGCTGTCTACTTTGTCTATTCAAGCCTTTAATCAATCATAGATTTTTAAATTCATGATATGATAATTCCAATATTCTTGCCATATCCGACTCTGGTCCTGATGCTTGCTCAGTTTCTTCAAACCATGTTTTTTCCCCCTTCAGTATAACAGTTTTTTTCTTGATAGTCAGACATCATGTACCAACTATAAGGAACTTCAGTAAACAGGCCTTTAATAATATGGTGGTAAGGTGTGGAGAGAGGGGAAGCATTCTATATTCTGTGACTTTCCTCAGTCTTTCTATATCCTCAGACTAGGCCTGGGACTGTGAACTTCACAACTGCATTTCAGTCCCACCTAACCCCTCTCAGTGAGATAGAATGGCTCGAGTGGGAATTGGTTATTTCACTTTCCCTAGGGCAATTGGGCTTTAATGAAACCCCAATAGTTTAGGCTCTGATAAAACAGTTTTTCTTGAGGACAGGCCTATTTCAAAATGGCTACTTTATCCCTTTCCCTGCCTCAAGCACAAAGGGCATTTTCTTAGATCTGTGAGACTGTGCTCCTGTAGGTAAAACTCAGGAAAGTGCAAGGGTCCCTGCATGCCTGTACCTCCCTGGAGTTTGTAACTCTCAGCATTGTTCCCACTGAGCCTCCAGTAACTCATCAATTACAGTATAGGTTGGCTGCCCCAGGACTGGATCCCACAGGTTTCTGCGGGTGGGTTGTTTCTCCAGTAACTTGTGATTCACTGAATCCAGCCTGCCTGTCTCTTCAATTTTCTGAGGCAGCACTTTGCCTTGTGACCTCACTTCTCTGACAGATCTAAGAGTCATTAATTTTTCAGTTTGTTCCAAATGTTACATGTTGTTAGGACAGAATAGTGACTTCTAAGCTCTTTAAGTGACTTCATGCCACACTGAAAACACAAACTCCACTTTTTTTTTTTTCGTTAAAAAATTTTTTTAATGTTTATTTATTTTTCAGAGAGAGAGAGAGAGAGAGAGAGAGAGCAGGGGAGGGGCAGAGAGAGAGGGAAACAGAGGACTAAAGAGACTAGGGCTTGAACTCATGAACTGCAAGATCATTACCTGACTCGAAGGTAGCCATTTAATGATCTGAGCCCCCCAGGCACCCTAAACTCTTTTTTTTTTTCAAACAATAAATATCACTTACAAACCAAGGGCATAAATATTCTATATACCATTAATGTTTGTGTTTATAACCCCATTCTAGGGATTATAATTGTGAATTTCAATATATAATTGTGGCTTTGAAAATATAATAGTTCTTCCTAAAATGTCTCAATGCCAACTAACAGCTTTTTTCTATTGCCTTGTCTGCCATTCTCAAGGTTGGTTTCAAATAGTGCTTCTGAAAACATGAAATGGTCTATAATTGAAAAAGAGAAGAGGTCTAGGGACCATGCAAACAGCAAAGGCATTGGAATGATCATCATTCACAAAAGACTCAGGAACATTATCAGGCATAAAAAGTGGTTTTAAAGACAGCTTTTCGTGATTATAATAGTTTTCATACTATAGTACGCCTATATACTATAGTATATAGTATATGAAATATAGTATATAGTATAGGCATACTATAGTATGCCTATATACTATAGTATATAGTATATGAAATACTATAGTATTTCATACTAGGGATGAAGTTATGAGACACAATATGAAAACATAATTAATGTTCCTAAAAATTAGCTTTTCAAAGATTATCCTCTCAGGGAACAACAGTTGGCCTGGAAAAGTAGGTGGCTTCTTTTAAAGTTCTTGGGTACATTTTGGTAAAAGTTTAAGTCAAACTTGTAGAGCTTTAAAACTAGGATGACTCTTCTCTTCAGGATATACATGTTATTCTTTATTTTTTCCCCCAATAGACCAATTTCTTTCACATTGAAATCTGTTGGGGTGTGTAATCCCCTTCTTTCAAGTTCTATAAAAGGTTTCAGAAAACACTGGTGACTCTGCTCACCACCCTTGCAGCCTCACACTTCTATATCACATGCCTACCATATTTGACTTGGAGCATAAATACTCATAAGATCTACTTTCACTTTGCTTAATCTTTACATTCTCAAACTATCAGCCCTGACACTGGGCCATCCATCAGGACCTTATCTGTCTCTTACAAGAACCTTTGTCTCTAAGCCTCCTCTTATCTTAATTGCTTTTCCAGTCCCTTATCCCAAAACAGACACACCTCCTTCATTCACCTTAACCTTCAAGTTTAGGGATTTCAGGAATGAAAGCCCTACTTAATCACCTCTCCTGGTACTAGGTTAGAATCCTGGATCACACGTTCTCACAGAAACATGCCCCCTTCTTTCAGAATATGTAGCTTGGTTTGCAGTTATGAATTCATACAGTGTGATGATGCTATGAAAAATTAGTAAGTGTGGTGGCTGCTTTTGCCCATGACTGTATCCCTATATCTTTAGCACTTGGTAAAAAATGAGTGATAAATCAGTATTTGTTGAATGAACAAAATAAACATCATTGAGTCTCATAAAATCATTATATGCACCAGCCAATTAACCTAGTGAAGGCCTAATGGAATGGTATATATTGATAGGAGGAAAGAGAGGCACAGTACACAAAATCAATCTTCACAGTTTCCCAAGGTCATTGTTTTTCCACTGACCATTAGGTAAATGCATGAATTCCCCTAATAATCCATAACTTCTTTCATATTTTCTCCATCAACCCTCCTGAAATGCACATATTTCTGAGTCTTTCAAAGTTAATTCATATTTTCTTATTCTATCTCCGTGTCTACTCCAGGGAGTTAAAAAAAAAAACTGAAATAAACTGTAAGGAGGAGTAGGCTTGAAACCGACTCTAGTGAGAGCTAGTCCATTTTTGTCTTGCACTGTCTGCTGCAAATTCCCAAGGGTGGCTCCTAGGTCTTGTAATGATCCCTTCTTCCCACTGTCACTCTTCCCAATCACGAGATGCTGCCTGGTCTGTTTGGAGGCCTAAGACATGAATGAATACCTCAGGGGCCTGTATCAGTATTTATTGTCGAGGTGGTGAAGGGTGGGAGGAAGAAGCAGCATAGTAAAAACCATCTGTGCTAAGAATTATAGAAGCCAGAAAAGGACTAGCAGGGAACCCAGCATCTATCACCACATGGAAGCCCAATTAAAACACACACATTCGAGAAACAGGATCTTGGCAGAACATGCCTCAGTGAGAAAATGCCACAATTCAAATTATACTGAACTTATTCACTATTAAGAAGAACAGAATAAATGGAACTAAAAAGGCAAGAATAAAGACCTAATGAAACGTTAAAAGTTTTTTTTTTTAACTTTCCCAATTTCAAGTAAATAAAATTCACATTTCCAAATAGACTAAAAAGAAACATGAATGAAACAAAGATTGGCAGAAGTTACATTATATGACATTAAGAATAACTATTCTCCTTTACAAATAACAAAATAGCATATAATTTGAAGGCTTATGGCCCAGGCATTAATATCTAGTAATATGAAAAGATATATTCTTTAATACACTGAAAAGCACAGAAAGTTACTAAAATACAAGTCTCTAAAAATAAAAATAAGTATGCCTGTTAGTTATGCATCATGTACAATTCAGGGATCCACACAAAAAGCTCCTTTGTTCACCAACTGATGAGCCTTGCATCATGGACTTGACCCTTATAGATGCCTCATCACTGTGACTATTTTTACCTGCCCTTTTTAGTGCTTCTCTTTCTTTATCTACCTAAAAGACATTGCAAGGCTGTGTACAGACTTCTTTGATACCAAATTAGAATTTCTGTTTACTTATAACAGTATCTCAGTATTAAAAACTTCTTGAGATATCTGTAAGCATGATTTGCTGGCTTTTGAACTTTAGAAATAGGAATATGGTGTGTGTTTAGTTCCTACACATTGCGGGAAAAAGTCTTTTATATCTAAGGTCATGTTCCAAGTTTTCCTTCACTAAATTTTCAGAATTTTACTTCAAACAATGCAGTATCACAATGAGAGATTATGAATCACTCATATGTAAAGGTTTTTTTTATAATATCAGGAAGTATTAGTAAATAGTATAAATATAAACATAAATACTCTTGCCTAGAATAATACTCCATTTATCTAGATGTGGTATATAAGTGAATTTTGCAAATAAACAAAACTCTGTTTCATAGTACTAATTACAAACAATATATGCATATTTATAATATATATAACATATATTTATCTAGTTCTTTACAGAAATATACTCAACATGATATTCAACATGGTTGGTGATTTAGGGTTGTTAAATAAATGTCAATTACTTTACTAGAGATTACTAGAGATTAATATGCCAGTGTTTCTTGAAATGTGAAAGACTATTTATTTGCCTCGGTTATTTAACGGTTAATATATGAATGTACTTTTCAAGTTCCAGAGGCTATATTTTATTATTTTAATCTCATTGACCTCTTTATGAGTGACATAATTTCTCCTTTTTTTTCTAACTATAAAGTACATTCTAGATAATTGAAGATGTTTGATAAGTGGACTCTGAATAAGAAATGTCACACATCTAGCTATTAGATGCCTATATGCCTATATTTACTTCATGTAAGTAATGATGACATATTTTTCAAGAAGTTTCACTAAAGAAAAAAAGAAGGGCTTAATCAGCACATGAAAAGTTTGTACAAATACTTGTTCAGGAGTTAATAGGAAACTCTTTGGGATGCTTAGCACAGTCTCTTTCTACCTCCTACTAATCATATTAAGTAAAATTGTACTAACCTTTAACATCCCAGCTAAAATAATGCTCCCTTGGGGATAGCTTCCATGAATCCCTCTACTAAATACTGCATCAGTACTAGATTGCAATTTCCAATCATACATTTGTATGAGTAGATTAATATTTGTCTCCCTCATTAGAACAAAAGCCTCAAGCACTGTTTTACTCACTATTATGTATAGCACCCAGGACAGTGTCTAGACAAAAGGGGTATTAACGGACATGCATGGAGGAAATGAATGAATAAATACAGTAATGGTGGTTCCGGAGAGAGGGCCTGGAGGAAATACAGTAGGGGAAGGTTTAAGCTCTGCAGACATACAGATCTGAGCTTTAATACCAGCCTCAGCATTTATCACTAGTATGTGTATTTAAATTACCCTTATCTGTGTTCATTTCCCCTACCACTTTGAGTGACAATGATAATGAAATAAAGCAATTTATATGAAATAATCTAGTACTTATTCAGTGCTTAAGGAAGATTATTAGTTTAATAGCTAATAATCTATGCTTTAGGGCCAAACCTGAGTTTGTAGCACATCCCTGCACTTAAGAGCTGAGTAATCTAGAAGTTATTAATTATCCTTAAGATTCAGTTTCCTCATCTCTAAAATGGTGATAATAGTATCTTCCAAATTTTTTGAAAATTTATATCTATATTTTAAATAAAGTGCTTAGCCCAGAGCCTGGCATGTGGTAAGTGCTCAGTACTTTCTTCTCAGAACTCACACACTATTCTCTTAACCACCTAAACCCTCACTGTAAAGTGAGCAGTGATTCCAAAGAGAACTCAAATGCATTAAGTATACAACCTAGGGAAATTAATATAAAAAAGGTGAAATGACCACGGGACCGCACATGACTTAAGTGTGGAGTCACGGTGGGAGTGAGAGCAGGGTTAGTAAGGGTTGCTTCTGGAGTCAAAATTTCTAGGATCAAATCCAGCCTCCTTCAGTAACTGATCATGTTATTTAGCTATTCTAAGCCTTCATTTCCTCTCCTGGAGATAAAAACAATACCAACATAGAGCTTTTATAAGGACTACATGAGCCAATGAATCAAAAGCACTTAGTGCAGTGCCTTGTCCACTGTAAGAACTAGCTAAAACTAACTGAATATATATAGAAGGAATGAGGCCATTAAAGACCACCTGTACTTACAACAGCTCTGGGCTAGAGACTGTATTCTCTTTCTTGTTGAGAAACGAAGATGCCAGGGATAGGAAAAACTGCCTTTCATTGAACTATAGCAGCATGGCAGCCAGTAAGTCCAGCATTTATAATGAAAATATTTAAGAGATGCTCTACTTACTTCACATTCCACAGAAACAGCCAAGGAAATATCTAGGAGCTAATGAAGTATGACAGATAGGATGAAGTCTTGTAAAATATAATAATTACAAAGCTAACTTTGCAAAGTATTAGTGATAAGTGTATATCCTTATAATAATTTTAAAGAGGAAATAAATGTTATTTTAAGGAGTTTATCCTAAATTCAGCACTGCCACCTATTTGGATTATCACAATGAATTTGAAAATGCACGTGTAAATATAAACAACATGGGCTGAAGTTTCATCATATCTCATATATGGAAACTCTATTCACTAGTAACAGGGTTTTACAAAGCATTTTAGAGAGCCAACCCTAAGGTTCTTTGGATTTTGTCTTTTCTCCTTGAACTGACTATGAGCTCAGAATTTCAATGTGAAAGATCTTCTATTGAATCTCAGATCCAACATCTTCACTAGACCAGTTACCTAATTCTCTGAGCTTCCTGTATCCCATCTGTAATATAATGCATATAATAAACACCTATTTCAAGTGATTACAATAAGAATTAAATGAGCCAGACACTGAAAGCATCTGGGAAGGGCCTGACACATGGGAAGAGCTGAATTAATACTGGATGTTATTATGGGGCACCTAGGTGGCTCAGGCCTAAAAAAGCCACCTAGGTGGCTCAGTCGGTTAAGCATCTGACTCTTGATTTTGGCTCAGATCATGATTTCACAGTTCAATTCACAGTTGTGGGATCTGTGCTGATAGCATGGAGCCTGCTTTGGATTCTCTCTTGTGCGCTCTCACTGCCCCTCCCCCACACATTCTCTCTCTCTCTCTCTCTCTCTCTCTCTCTCTCTCTCTCTTTCAAAATAAATAAACTTTAAAAAATAATAGATATTATTAACTCCTAAGTTTTATCCTTGGTTAAGTACAATGAAGGATCCTAAAAGTAAGTGAAAATCTAAGTATTTTAAATAAGCAGAATCGCTTATTGCATACATTTTGTTCAAATGCTGGTTAAGAAACATTACAGAATTTAAAGAAACATTGTATTACAACTCCAATTCCCAATATTACTATCTCAATAATTATTTTTAGGTTTAAATTTATTTGTTTGTTTATTGCTTATTAAAGCCAATTATAGCATTTCTGTATACATATACATATTTGCATGCAAATATAATAACTGGAAGTTATAAATATAACTGCCACATACTGATGTTCTATTGATAGCTTGTGTGGCAGAGATTGCTAATTACCAAACCATCTGCCCTTCTTTATTTTCACAGAACTAGACCTCTGTTTCCTTCGCAGTTAGTTGTGATCATCTGACTATTCTAGGCAATGGGATGTGAGCAAAAGTGATATGTATTTCTTGGAAAGTTGGATCCCAAAATCTTCCATGCTCTTTCCTCCTGACTGATCGGTCAGTATTTTATTTTATTTTCTTTGGTTCTCGTATATTAGATGCGGTACTTTATATTAGAGACATGGGTTTGGGATGTGGCAATGATGTTAATTAAGAGGTGTTTTGTTTTTTGTTTGTTTTGTTTCCTGTTTTTTTGTTTTTGTTTTTGTTTTGTTTTGGAGTGGGGCTCAAGAATGGCAAAGGTTAGGCACTTCTAAGAAGACAATGAGAACTGTAGCCAAGACAGTAAAGAGAGCTTGACCACATTCAATCTGGGAGTGAGTCACTGATTCATAAAACTCTTGCACAATTTTATTGTCTTACTATGCCGTGACAACTAAACTAAAATAGCCGGATCTGCAACAATAAAAAAACATATCCAATGATAGGCGTTCACATCTCCCATGGCTCACTGTCCTCCATATACTTTATACATTTCGTGCCAACTGTAGCATCAATCCCAATAGGATCCTAATCATTATCAATGCTTCGGTAACTTGCCAAGCACTTCTCAAGTTCATGTTGGAACCAGGGAGTTGGCACTAGATCTGCCAGTTGCTCTGTAATATGCAGTGTTTCCATATTCCCTCGCAGATAGCCTGAGGGTCACAATGTTGTTATAAGCCTCAGAGCGATACCGGACATGAAGATGGCAGAACCTTTTCAGCCTGATTCCATACAATGCGAATAGAGCAAAATCCCTTCTACCATCAATCAGTAACAGCTATGTCTTTATTTTTCGCAAGACACAGTCTTCCACTGCGTCAAGCCATGGGTTTCAGGTTCTTTTTATTATAACTGCTAGTATTATCTAACTAATACAGTTAGTTTTTCATAATGTTTATGGTTTCAACAAGTTAGAATCACCATAATAAAAATACACTATTAATTCTAAAACAAAATGCTTTATTAAAGTTGCCTAAATGTCCCAGGGTTTTTATGTATGCATTCCACTTTATCGTAGAAACTCAAATTCTGACCTTATAGTTCTACAATATTATTCACCCAGAAGATGTTTTTAGATGAATAATACATGCAAATAAAAGTGTGAATTTAAGAAAATTTAAGATTTTGTCGTTGTTCAGCTTAACTAAACTATGAGTCCATCCATATCCTTTGTATACTTATACCTTAAATTGCTTAGAATGTGAGGCTCAGTCAGTAATTCTAGAATCTTCTATCCTGACTAAACAAAGAATTTAAGAGGATCACCAGACTCCAACCTAAGACTGTAAGAACATTTGGACTGGTGATGTATTTTTCCAATTACTGCTTTCAATGTTCGCTGTCTATGAACACATTGAAGCCATTTAGGATATATTATTCTAGTAAATGAGCAGACTGTTCACACACATTAAATTCCTGTTCCTGTGTAGATTGTAAAATGCAATACCTTTATCTATTTCATGCTGGAATTAAAAATCCATATCACAAATTCTTAGAAAATAAACCATTATCCATTCCTGAAAAATGTAAATGAGAATGAGCATATATATTATTAGAAAAGTACTGAATTATAGCCACTATTTTTCTGGGTAATGTAGGTAAGATTAATATATTCTGCAACATACACCTATAATGTATGTTCTTAATACTTAAGCTAATGGAATCAGAGAAGGCAAAGGCCTTAGGACCCAGTGGAAGAATGAAGAAAGTATTTGTCTGTGAGCTGAGACTCAGGAAAAAGTTGGTGGTGGAACTGTCAGAATAGATAAATAGGTTTTAAGTAAAACTAGAAGGCCATTTTCCCAGTTTTCTCATTTTATATGTTTGCGCAACAAGATGTTCTGCTATTTATTTTAATTTAAAATATCCTCTAGGATTATTAATACTTACTTATACAGACATGCCACTTCTCTGCAAAGGATACTTTCAGAGGATGTTTGGCAGCAACTGAAGAATAAGTTAGATGACAGAAAGAAAAAAAAAAAAAACGAAACTACAGGCAGCTGTGGCTTTAATTTACACAAAAGATGTCTGCCTGTATCAGGCTTGTGTCTGTGGGAAAGGAAATTAAGCAAATCCAGAAGATGTTTCCAATAAATAATCACATTCTGGGGCCAAGCTGAATTTGAGACATTCTATAGGTAGTCGGGAGTCTAACAACAAAAGTAAGAGATAAAATGTGTGACCATGTCTTCATGCTGCCACTGTGTAAGATGAATTATATGCATTACTCTAGCCCACACTATGAGTCTGGGGGTTAGGAATAACTCTTCTGTCTCAAGTGGATACACCATCCCCTATTGTTAGACACTTGATTTGCTTCCAAAGTTTTTCTGGTATTAAAAAAATATGACAACAACAACAAAATCCTCTCAGCAATATTTATGGCCTTTTCCATGCTAGATTCTGGTTAGAATCAATTCTCAAATTCTTCTTCTTTTTGTAAAGAGAAAAACAATACATAAATATTGAGGTGGAGAATTTGAAGGAAATGGAGATGGCAGCATATGATAAATCGTAATGGCGCTCAGGAACTTAGACTGGAAAGAGTCCCAAATTTTCAGACTGAGTAAGTTTTATGACAAGGGCACATTGAAAGCAATGTTATAAGAAGCCTATCCTACCTAACACACTGACATAGTTCAGACCCAGATTTGGGTTTGGTAGAATGGGCCCTGAGAAGTGAATTGAAAAGAAGCCAATATGGGATCACATATCTATCACAAATACAGTTTCATTAAAACAAAGTTAAAATAGAAGCAAAGGGAAAAAGCAGAGGTTTTATAGTATATCTTGTACACTTTGATTTGCAGGCAAGAACCTGTTCTTTGAGGCCAGAACCTGTTCTATTCATCACTGTCCAGAGCACTTAGAATAAAGTCATTACCTTGTACACCGTTACATACATATATGATTGCAGTAATCATCTTTAGGATGATCACAGTATAGTTCTTAAACCTCTAAATGTCTGCCATCAAATTATGTCAAAGGAATGAGACAGACTCATGTTACCTAACTTCGAGTGTAATTGTAGGCGAGCGATTGTAAATTAACTGTATCCATTTACTTAATCACAGAGGACATCTGGAAATTCCTCATGGATTTTAAAAACATAAAGTTTACATAAATGAGGTACTTTAATGTAAATACATCCTGTAGTATAAAATCTGGTATAAAATTAGACACAATAATATTGAAAATTAGATGTTATGAAAAATGATCAAAGAGTTACCATGAATCAGCAAAGATTTTTTCCCCTGATTTGTTAAAATGTAACCCCCAAGCAGGCTGAAGACTCTGTTAAATTCACAAAGGTATCCGAGGAATTAAATTCTAGACAGAGTCTCTCAGAAGACTGTAGACTAATGGCTGCTCTAACCCTGTTGTCCAGTATCAGCGGGGCCATTTATTTTGGAGGAGTGTGCCCATCAGCTGCTTAAAGAGGCCCATGGCACTTAACTGAGCTCAAAGTAGGGGAGAATTACAGGATTTATTTCCTATGAACACAACTTGATTAAAGTGGCTCTCATCTGAAATGTGCAAAAAGATAGCAGGGCTTTTAAGCAAGCATTATTAAAGTCCAGGTACAGGATTAAGATCAATGGCTTAAATTAGGTAGGGCTGAGGTAGGTGTAGAAATGAAGAGAAAATTACAATAACACTTATGAGATTCTGGAAAGCAATTTACAATGAAACAATGAAGACAAAAGCCTTAGGGAGGTTCACCTCTGTCTTTCTCTCACACACACTCACGCACAAATGTACACAGAGTCATAATTTCTTTTCTCTGAGCAATTTGAATGACTTTGTAGATATGTGCAGAAATTGATTGTAGAGAGCTTTTCCTCCCACTGAAAATTGTGAAGTAGATGAAGACCTTGTACATCTATCCTTCCTGCCTCTTTCACCTTCCCCAGGTACACAGCACTCAGTGTTTTTATACTATGCTGGTTCCTTAGAATCCAAAAGGACATTTTGTTTTTCAGGTGGTGGATCATTTACTCACAACTTCTGTCATGCAAACCCACTGCCCAGTAATCCTCAGATTCTGCTAGATGATAGTCAATACATATAAGAACTAATTCAAAATGAGAGGTAATGATCAAGTAAGTTCAAGGAACATTTACAGAGTATCCCATTTTCACAAGAAAATACACCAGGACTGCAGCGAATAAAAGATCGAGTGCTATCCTCAAGAAACATATGATCTTCATAAATAAAGAGAATATAAAGGAGATTATGACCAATATTATAACAGGGATCTAAAGGGCAGAAAAAAAATGTGAAAAAAAGCTAGACAAATTTCAACAAAGAACATATGGGAACATTGTTCATAGGGAAGAAGAACATTCTTCATAGAGAAGGTGAAAGTTAAGAAGATGCTTATATCATTTACGCATAAAGAAAGAAATAATATGGGACTTTAAAGTTATTGGTAAATTCTAATCAAGGTTATAAATAGCCTGGACAATATGCTCAGTGTTTCTTCAATTAGTTGTAAACTGAGAGCTCAGGTACTAGATGGCCCCATTCAAGGTTGGATATGTCACAACACTCAATGGGAAAAATAGCTTGACCCACACAGCCCTCTAATCATATTATGTATATACGTCAAATATATGCTATATGTATTTCTTGCATTTATCTTTCTCTGCAACTCAATGCTGTCAACATACCACACAACCTCACCTTGTACCCATGGACCATTCCCATCTTGCATACTCCCCTTTATTACATCCTGACTTAGCCATCTCTCTGAAATCCCCCCCATTATAAATCTTGTAATGCTCCACTAATTTCTACTAAATATCCTTATGTTTCTCAGAAGGTCCATTTGTTCCTAGGCTAAAGGCCTCCTAACTTTATTTTTTTTAATTCATTTATTTATTTTGAGACAGAGAGCAAGCATGTGTGGGAGTGGGGGAGGTGCAGAGAGAGAGGGAGAGAGAGAATCCCAAGCAGGCTCTGAGCTATGAGCACAGATGCTGACACGGGGCTCAATCTCATGAACCATGAGATTGTGACCTGAGCAGAAATTGAGTCAGATTCTCAACTGACTGACCTGTCTGAGTCACCAGGTGCCCCTGTTTCTTTTTCTATTGAGGTTACTACTCAGCTGTCCCAGTCACTGTTGTGACATACTTAACTCATCCTCTGTCTGTTGCTCTAGCATTGCTGACAATGCACAATACTACCTTTCATGAACTGATGCCACTGGAAAAAAAAAAAAAAAAACTTAATATTCTAATTGGAATCATTATAAATTTATGATCCGACCCTCTGCTGGGTCTCTAACATTATTTGTACCCATTCAGTTCTATCGCTGGCTTTCCCCAAACAGCCCTTCCAAGTATATTCAGTCTCTGCCCTCTTCCACTCTCAGCAGACAGTCTATTGCCTGCTTCATAGAAAACAGTAGGGAACATCAGGTGGGAGCTCCTAAACTTTAAATCCTCTCACTTTTAAATCTCTGATTAATGACCTCCCTGCTGTCAAGGAGGAGTAGGAGTGTTTCAGCATTTCAAGGTTAATTTCACTCTTCATTTGAGACCACACACCTCCAGCCTCACCCATTTGTATCTTTTGTCTCTTCTTTCTTAGCTTCCTTTCTTCCACAACCAACATGTGCAACAGTCTCTAATCCTTCCCTAAAGTAACTTCCTTCCCTGAAAGAAGGAAATGTCTTCTCTCTCCAGTGCTGCCTGCTTTGAACATTTGTTATCAGACACCAATTCCTCCCCATTCACTCCTCCCCTTCATTCATGTACTGTGCTGGTAACCTACTGCTTTTACTCTTACCAGACTCATCCATGTCCAAAATCTGCTGAGCATTTTCAATCCTTCTCCTATTTGACTTCTACATGGCATCTGGATAGTCCCTCTTTGTTCACACACCCAACCACTCGACTTCTACCCTACTCCTTCTCATTTCACCCTGTTTTAGGGACACTCTTTTTCTCTTTCTTTTTCCCTTATTGATCCTTCTTGTTCTCATTTAACACTTCCTGGGACATCCTTCACTTTAAAAAACTACATACAATTCAAATTTCTGTATCTCATAGGGATCACTCCTCCCCAATTTGGGTCCATAGTTTTTACTGTTAATTAAACATTAGGAACCGGCCATATGAATCTCAACATGCCCGAACCTAAACTGTCATTTACTCTTACTTATCTCTTTCTCTAGTCCCACAAAATAACTGCATCAATTGCATAAACTCAAAGTGACTTTCAGATCTTCCTACTTCCTCATCCTTCCACACCTTACCAGGAACCAGTCTTAGTAAGTATGTATCATAAACAGGACATGAATCTCTTATCTGAATTACTGCAGGATCTGATTTATTTTTTGTGTCACTCCAAACCATCTTCTACATTGTCTTTGAATTTATTTTCTTCAAAAATATAAAATAGATCATGCCACTTTCCTATTAAAGCACAACTAACACCCAACCAGTTGCCACACATTTAAGTACAAAATTAATTTGAGTAGCTTCATCTAGCTAGGCATGCCATCTTTTCCCATAGTCCTCCTTATGCTTTGTCATAGACTCACTCTCTGCTTCAGCCACGACATCTAATGTTGTGCTACCTACAGACATTCAAAGCCGTTTCTAGAATTCATGTCTTTGCAGAAGTTGCTTATTTTGCTCTTCCTCTCTATCTTTGAGTCTCATGTCTCAGGTCTTTCCTGTAAAGCCTTCACAAATCCCTTTGCACCATACAGTATTTGAACGATCAGCTCACTGTACCACCAGTCCATGAGTTTTTTAAGTGAAGTTCATGTTTAAATATATCTATCATGAGTCTTTGCCCCTATTCTCCCACTCAGAACTCATTGAAATGCCAGCCTGTGAAAACTTCTGACCACTTGAGTGCTAAATATATGCAGCCAAATAATTATAATTCAAGAAAAAATGTAGAAGGAACATTAATTGACCTGATTGAGATCTGAATGTATTCTAGAGAAATCTAACTCTTCAAGGATAAATTTGTTTTTCTTTTTTTTTTAATCATTCTTAATATAATGGCATCGATGTTATAAGAAAGGAATCTCGTGGTCACTTCAATGTCATGGTGTGCCTTATCTCGTATGCTTTTTCATATGAAATGCATTAATAAGCATAGGTTTTTACAACACTGTCTTCATTTCATGTGGAATGCGTTTTAGAGCCATCCAGAAGGACCCACTGAGATGTCATCCCTCAGATTAAGGGCTTTTCGTTTGCTATGTACTCACATCTGAATCCTGAGAAGGTAAACTATTGCCTGTGAAGACAGATATATTTTTTTCATCAATGTCTAAACTTGAGAGCTTACTAAAAAAGCCAGAGTTTGTTCATTATCTGTGGATTTTTTTTAATATTACACAATTAACACATTTGAAAAAGCTTCATACTATAGATAGGTGATCATGCTATAGATAAATGATAGAGGCATATATACAGATATATTCGAAAATCTTCATGAGGGGAAACAAGAAAATCCAAATAGCCCACACATGTTACATTTCATAATCTTCTGTGTTGAAAAGATGAGTCTCTGTACCATGGGGGGGGGGGTACCAATAAATATGAGATATATTTCCTGCCTTCATGGAGTTTATGACTTACTTAGAGAAACAAGCCATAAATATGTGAAAAGTGAAATAACAAAACTTAAAAATAGACCAAAAGAACTGCTAAAGAAATATTGCAAGTCTGTTCATTAATGATCAAATAAATGCATGCAAATAATAACTGACAGGAATTCATGGGAGAAAAAAATATCCTTTCCTTTGGGATACTGAGACAAAATTTTTTAGACTATGTGTTTTGAAATATAAAGGTATTTTTTGTTTGACCTCAACAAAGATGCTGAGGTGTATCTAAGACCGAATCTCTATGATTACAAAGAGCTTAATTTACACTGTTTTCTTATAAATTTCAAACTTGTATAGCCCTTTGAAGAATTTTGAAGTAAAGCAGTTAAAAAGTTCAATCAGTGATTTTTTTTTTTTTTCCTGTGTGACTAAAGACAGTCTTGGCAATAGTAAGCTTTCCTGCCAGTGCCAATACTAAAAGAAAAAAAGGGACATATCAGACATATCAAAGTTAAAACACAGAATTACAAAGGAGGCTGAAATGGAGAATGCTAAGAACCGGACAATCTCCATTTTTCTGCCCTTTGAAGGGCACTAGGTATGGACCCTCAGGAGAGCCATGCACGTGCATGTGAAGTAGCCTTTGCTGCTGGCTGCTATCTGCTTCCCCAGCCAAGAACAATCCTATCAGAGTAGAGCCCAACAGGCTCTGCTTCTTGTCATCCTTGAGATAAGCACTGCAAGCTATTCTGTCTGGAGGTAAGAACAATGCTGATACGGCTTTGGGCTAAAACCAGTACGGCCAGGGAGCTCTGATGTCATCCACCAGCTGCTATCACATGGTTAAGCCTGTAGTTTCTTAACCATAGGTAGGCATAGAATCAGCTAAGGAGCATGTAAAACATACTGATGTCTTTGCCCCACTTCAAACAAATCACAATCTGTGATGGTGTGTTTGGACAGCACTCCTGAAAGTCCTCCATATGATTTAAGTGTGCACCCACAGTTATTAAACACTTTATCAGAACAGTGTTTCTCAGTCTTTAAAGTACACCTGAATGACCTTGAGATATTGTTGTAATGCAGACTCTGACTCAGTAAGTGTGCCGTAGGAATTGAGATTCTGCATTTCTAATAAGCTCTCACGTGATGCTGATGCTGTGGGTCTAAGATCCCCACCTTGGTCTGCAAGTTTTTTATACTTCCTTTAAAAAAATCAACAGAATCACGACAGAGTTGATTTTAAATCCCGAATCTCAGACTCTCCCTGTAAGAGACCCTGATTCTCTCCATGAGGTATTGTCTATACATGTGAAATAACAACAACAACAATAATAATAATAATAATGATAATAATAATAATAATAATAATAATCAGATGATGTTGACACTAGTGTGTAATCTTGGTTTAAATATTCGAAGCTACTGCTCCAAGATTTCCAAGGAAAATACTATCTACCCTGAAAACTACCCCTTGGTGGAGGTGCTCTCTCTCAAGGGAGGATTATAAATCATGGATGGCAAGTCTGGCTAGTGTAAGAACAGAATTGTTGAGCTCTGGTTTCTCCCAGAGTATTTCAAACATCAATCTCAGTAGCAAAGCAGCTCTGTTGGTTCAGTGGATTAGATGGAGAATTCCTTCCCTATTCATCACAGGAGACCTCCACAGGTATTCTCCCAAAGACACACCAACTTTAGCATGCCTCCATTTCCTCTATAAT
This sequence comes from Panthera tigris, assembly GCF_018350195.1. Classification (NCBI taxonomy): domain Eukaryota; kingdom Metazoa; phylum Chordata; class Mammalia; order Carnivora; family Felidae; genus Panthera; species Panthera tigris. Next base: position 51,454,639 of record NC_056672.1, read on the forward strand.
AGAAGGTATCATAATAAGCAAATTGGGATTGCCCACAAAAAAAGAATACTCTTAAAAATTATCGATTAGGCTGATGAGTAATTGTGTACCTCTCTTAGACAAGTTACCAAATAAGACAGAAGAGTTTTCTTAAAAGAAAACTTCATATAAGGGCGCCTGGGTGGCTCAGTCATTAAGCATCTGTCTTCAGCTCAGGTCATGATCTCACAGTTCGTGAGTTTGAGTCCCACATTGGGTGAGCTTGAACCCTGCTTTGGGTGAGCTCATGCCCCACAATGGGTGAGCACGAGCCCCACTTCGGGTGAGCTTGAGCTGTGCTTTGGGTAAGTACAAGCCATTCTTCGGGTGAGTCCCACTTCCCTTTCCCTGTCTTTCTCCTCTTCTCTCTCTCTTTCTACCCCCCTGGGATTCTCTCAGTCTCTCTCTGCCCCTTGCTCACTTGCATCCCCCTTTCTCAAAACAAAAACAAAAGCAAAAACAAAAACAAAACAATACCCTTCATGTAGAAAAAGGAAGGGAAAGGTCAAGAGCCATCCTAAAGCAAGAATGATCATGAAACCCACGTTAAAACAGAAAAGATGAATTTTGCTTTTTTTTTTTGTCTGATGACAGCAGCAATTGAATATAAGTACAATGCTCTATTTGTACTTTGGGTGTGTATTCTGTGCACATCTGTGAATATATACAGAAGAAAATACATACACACAAGAAGAAGATAAATTAAGACTAATTTCACTCTTTTAAGTAAGTGCTGAACTTGGTATGAAAGATTAGATCTAATTCTAGCTCTGTGACCAGGGTCTCAGCTTCCCATATGAAAAAAGAAGGACTTGGACTGCAGACTAATATCACCACTGCTTCTGAAGTATGTATCATGACAACTACTGGGTGAAGTCTTTGGCAAATCATGAATCTTCTTCATATCCCTGTGAAACACAGTATGTTGCACCTGGTTTTGCAAATGAGGAAAGGGAAGGCATAGAGAAATCACATCTGTTGTCCAATGGTGGGTAAAAATGATCAAATAGATTTAGTTCCTGCCCTAGAGAAGCTTTCCATAGGTCATTCTTTCATCAACCTTTTTAAAGTCTGCATTCATGCACTTGAAATTAGGATTGTAAAACAAGCCTAAGGACTCCAGAACTCCACATAGGCCTCTCATTCCCCTTGGAGTAAGCCAAGATTGACCTGGATGGAAGTTTCTGATCACTCCATCATAAGGCAGAGCCCATCTAAATAGGAAATGAAACATGAGAGAGAGACAGGAATCAATTAGTTTAGAAAAAAAAATGTTCTCTTCTTCAGACCAAGTCCAGCAAATATAGCTGATTAACTGTTGGGAGGATTAAAGATGGGAAGTGATTAGGAGGGAAAACCTCACAAACATAAAGCTTGTTGCAGGGCCTTCCTCCGACTAAGATTTTTAGAAAGACAATCAACTCATCATAAGTTTAGAGATTATTCAGATCCAGAAAGATAACCATTTGAGAAAAAAACTTTTCCAGCACCAAGGCTCTTAAAACTACAAGAAAGAGACAGGGGCACTTGCGTGGCTCAGTCTAAGCATCAGACTTCAGCTCAGATCATGATCTCACAATCAAGGGAATTGAGCCCTGCATCAGTCTCTGAGCTGACAGCAAGGAGTCTGCTTGGGATTCTCTGTCTCTGCCCCTCCCCCGCTCATGCTTTTTCTCTCTCTCAAAATAAACTTATAAAGAGAGAGAGAGAGAGAGAGAGAGAGAGAGAGAGAGAGAGAGAGAGAGAGAGAGAGACAGGAGAGCTCAATGGTGAGGATTCAAAGTTTCTCAGGCAAATAGAAAGGATCCCAAAGACCACACATCTTCACAATATTCAGGGGCTAATAGTAGCTTGGATGGACCAATTATAACTTAAGATAAAAATAAACACAGGGGCACCTGGGTGGCTCAGTAGGTTAAAAATCTGACTTTGGCTCAGGTCATGATCTCATGGTTCATGAGTTTGAGCCCCACATCAGGCTCTGTGCTAACAGCTCGGAGCCTGGAGCCTGGAGCCTGCCTCGGATTCTGTGTCTCCCTCTCTCTCTTCCCCTCCCCAGTTCTCTCTCTCTCTCTCTCTCTCAATAAATAAATATTTAAAAAAATAAAAAATAAATAAACAAATACAAAGGAGAGAGAAAAATTCTGGGGGAGACAAAATTAGAAAAGAAATAAGCCTACATATGAAAAGAAAAATCAGGAGTATATTTATATATTTTTACATGATCTATTCCATAAAGCAGAAGACCATTTTAGACAGTAGCTGTTTTATTCATTCAAGGAAATAAAAGGTAACACAGACTCAACAAATACAAAAACAAAACCCATAACACATAATATTTACATAATACACCTAATACATACAATATTTATGCATTTAGTCTCATCCACAAACGAGAAGGACAATACATGAAAATAAAAGGAGATTCCTAAAATTAAGAAAGTAAGTAAATTACAAACTTTCATAATTAAAAATAATTAGAAATAATAAACGCTATAATCAACCTTGAAAATATCAGCAGTGGAACAGACTGAGTAAAAATAATTAGGAGAGAAGGTATTCAATGTAATAGAAAGGCAATGGATATACAAATTATTATAATTTTTATTCTTAAATGAAAGAGAACTATCCATATGTAACAGAAAAATTCCACAAAGATGACAGGCTATCTCAAATCAAAAGGAAATCTCAAACCCATGGTATAAAGAGCTCACTATAAACCAGACCAAGAAAAAAAAAAAAAAAAAAAAGGGCTAGCTACAACTTGGATATAACAAACAGCAGATTGCAAAGGTAAGGAAAGCATACATAAACAAGAGAAAAAGTAAGAAGGAACAAACACATCTCTTAGAACAATAAATATAAAAGTGATCAATTTACCTATTAAAAGGGAAAACCTCTTAGATTCAAGCAAATAAAAAGCATACATTACAGTTAAAAATTGAAAATTAAAATTGAAGAATAGACCTGAAAATAATACTAACCAATTATAAAATGGTGTGTGTGTATGTGTGATATTTCATCAAGGCAAAAATCTAAGGTAAGTACTGAAAAGAATAGAAGAATAAAGCTTGATTTTTGTTTGTTGTTTTATTTGTTGTTGCTGTTGTTTTACAAAAGTATAATCCAATTTAGGAGTGTCACAAACTTTTTATGTCAAGCAATATAACATGTGCCAATTATTTGTACACAAATGCACAGCTTGACTTGGTAACAGTTTCATGCGCTACATGTATCATTAATCTTTTTTAAGCTGAGTATTGACTTTAATTTATCACATGATGAGCAATCATTTTAATTCCTCTGGAGGTGGTGCTGCTTATCAGTCAAAATGGTGTGTGGGAGCAGTGTCCTCATCTTTTTTTTTTTTTTTTTTACAGCAGTTTTTTGGGAGTTAATTTGAGCATTCCATTTTTTCCTTATTAATTTATGAAATAAGTATAAAATGGAAACATAGAAGTGATAATATTAGTATTAATATAATCAAGACCACAATGGCTTGCTGAAGTGAGGCTATAGGAAAAATAAATAAATTACAAAAAAGGAGAATGAGTACAATTCACATTTTCTGACCACAATGAAATAAATCTAAATTTTATAATAAAACCCTAACAGAGAACTCCTTGCATTTAAGCATGTCAACTGTGTATACAAATGCGAAATAAATGAGTACCATTAAAGGATAATCATGAAATGCTGGGCATAGATCATTGGATAATCTCTGTGAAAGGCGAGATGTATTATGGATTATCTGGAACAATCTTAAATTTACGGGTTGATATTTTAAATGACCTCCACCAAAAACATTCGGAGATCCACAGCAGATAAGCGGAGAGCTTGCTACAAACAAGAGATATTTTGTGCTTGTTCGTCTCGATTTTTCTTGCAATAAATATCAATTATTTGTATAATTAACACTAGCAGTATAATGAAAAAAATTAAAATGTACTTTTAAAATGTGCTTCTTAAAACAACAATGGGCTAATTTAGAGGTGACATGATGTCAGCTAATGAGATTTGGAGTCAGAAGCTCTATGGCTTGTGACCCTAGGCAAGTCAAAACTCCTTGAAATCCTAGCCTCCTGCTATGCTAATCCTTCATGATGACAGTGAGATAACACCTGTGAAAAGGAACTGACTATGGAAAATCCCACTATGGTACAAAATATGTTTATTATATCATTTTTTGTTAGAGTCTAACCAAGGACAGCTTTCAGTGGTAGGAACTGAACATAAAGGGTATATTTTCCCTGGTGGCCACCTTGCTTTTCCTCCCACAACTACCCTTGTTCCTTGTATCTATCAACAAATTTCTTGCATTCACATTTTGGGTTAAAGGTCTGCTTCTGAGGAAACGTGAATTATGATACAGGTTTTTGAGGCACAGTTTTGTTTTGTTTTGTTTTGTTTTGTTTTGATGTCTGGCCCAATAGCTATTATACTCTAACCACCACTGCTATTGCTGTCTTTGATATATTGGTTCCACTCCATCAAAGGTAATAATTAAGTGTCAATCTCCTGATACCATAAAACAGAACAATCTACCCATTCCACTTCCTGGGAGATCCTGGCCTGATGCAGTCACTATTTTAGAAAGACCAGTCCTGGAACCAAGCAGGGACTTTTCAAATGAAGACCCACCAGCCCCATCGGCATGCTGGTCGAGAGATGTGTAACCTCATAATGATTACAAGTTTGCCTCCAGGTAAAGAATATTAAGACAGTATTAATATGATACTTATAATAATATTAATTAATTAAAACAGATGATTTTTTTTACAAAATTATTCACACAGCACATCCACAGGTAGGACTACAGCCTTAGAAAACTAGAAGCACTCTTTCTCAATACTCACTCTCTGCATAAACCAGTGTCTGGGGTGGGGGAAAAAAGGAGTTTGTGAAACCAATCTACTATTTCCAGCATTATTTTCTTCCCTTTATCCTCCAGTTTGTCTGGGAGAGAAAGGTCATATGTAAAGAGACACAAGCCATCTTTGGCCTCAAGAGATAACACTGCATTGGCTCTCTATATGTTTTCATCTGTAGAAAGGTTATATCACTTACTGGAAAGTCCCACATCAAAAAATGTTGTAGAAAATTGATGGTGGCATTAAGTGCACTTATGAACGTTTGATGAGTGTTACTTCGCCAGCACCTACTCATCCTTCTGTAATTTTCAGGTTAGAGGTAAATGCTAGTGTGCATGTCCATCTGTGCTACCCCTTCTCACCTGACATGCTATGTGTAGGTCACCTTGTGAGCCTGACTTCCCTTTCCTTCCTTTAAAATTGTGAGTGCCACGGGGGTTGCAGTAACCAGCCCACCTTCTACTCTATCACTTCTGTGATATCCATCATTATCCAAGTTAACCTCTGCTCTTCCCAGAAGAGTCAGTTTTGCACACTGCACAGCTTTCTACCAGAAGGCTTTTCACTGCAGTATGGCAGACGCTCCTCTATTTCACCATCTACACATTGAGGATATCCATTCACATCCCTTAGTCCTCATTGATCAAAAAAGGAAAGGTGGGCCAATCTTTTTGGAGTGGCAATCACGTCCCAAGCACCATCACTAAGTAAAGTAGTAGGCATTTTACGCACATCGTCTGTCTTTATCTTCAGACAAAGTTTAACAAGTATTACCATCTTAGTTTTTCAGAGAGAACTAAAGCACGGAGTGTTAAATATGTAGCTTTCCCAAGGTCACATGGCTGCTAAGCGGTGGAATCAGAACTCAGACCCAAGTTTGAAGTCTATATCCTTTTTTTTAAGCTAGTGTTTTCCCCTTTTCTTTTGATGTATAATTTACAAACAGCAAAATACAAAAGTCTTAAATGTGTCTTCACTGAATTTTGACAAATGCATTCACATATGTAACCTAAACCACTATTAAGAGATATCAAATTACCATCATTTCAACAAAGTTTCTTCTGGCCTGTCCCCAGTAAACCCACTATCCACCCCTACCAGCAATCACGGCTGTGATTTACAGTATAGATCCTTTTGGCCTGTTGTCAAATTTCATATAAATTATGAATATTTATTATTCATAATTAACATACCATGTTCTCTTTTGTGTACGACTTCTCTCACTTAGCATCATTGTTACGGTGTTTTCCACAATGTTTCATGTTTCTGAGTAATATTACACCTTATGAATATACTAGCTTGCTTTTGTCCTCTTGATGGACATCAGAACTGGTCCCAGTTTTTGGTCTTTCTGATGTCTTTTGCCTTCTTCCTAAATATCTTTACTGTACCCTGACATACATTATACAATTTCTAGGTCTTTTTTTTTTTTTTTTTTTTTTGCACTGTTCTTTCTCAGAACTTAAATAAAGTATAACATCTAATGAAGGAGACACGGGAAATGAGGTGCGGGAAGCCAGATGGAGAGAGAGAATCACACCTTCTCTGTTCTACATAGCACCTCACTGGCACCATGCTCTGAAGCTCAAAGTACTCCTTACTACTTAGTCATTTATTTAACGAGTTATATATTTAAAAAATTATTAATACGTCTGAATCAGCACTTACTTATCACTGTATTTCCAACCCTTAATTACCATATATAACAATTTTTAAAAATATTTTCACATCAGATGATGCTTTACCAATTGGAAATCTTTTCTTTAGGCGTACTTAGTAAAAATTTCAAATTACGAATATGTCCACTAGGTGGTATCACACAGGTTTCGATTAGATCTTAAGTAAGGTTTTTATAATTATTATAAATTATTCTAAAATCACATGACAGTTAAGAGACATACGTATTCCTTACCAGCAGCACATATTTTCTCATAATAAACATCCCTATATTTAAATATCTTGAAAATTCTTTAAAAAGAATAATAATTTTAACACATTGTTTGAAAATCTTTGATCTGCAACAACATTCTTTTAATTATCACATTTCCTTTCTTAACCACAGGTGAAAAAAATACTGCATTACTTTAAAAAGAAAAACTTGTCAAAGAGTTTCTAGAGAATATTAAGCAATCGCATATTTTAAGGAGAAGCAGAATAAGTATCCATCCCAATGGCACAGGGCTTCATATGATAGTTAAGGATTGTAGGACTTCCTGTTTACAGTCACAAAAAGAGGATTTTTCTGCTATCCTCATTGAGGCTGTGTGGAAGTGGATATCATGTGAAAAATTAAAATATCATTGAAAGACATGACAGACATGAACAGTTGGTCACTAGTCCATGACTGCATAACATAAGAAACACTGAAGCAGAAATTCTCTGGGTTTGTTTCAGGATTCAAGCTAAAGCAATTATGTAGAACTCAACAGATTCCTGGTTGTGTCAGAACCCACCTTCTATGTTCATTGTGGACACACAGGGCAAATGTCTGTGACAGCTCCAAGCATAAGAGAGGAGACTATGAGGAGAAGAACAGTAAAGTTACCCTGGCTGAAGTATGCCTTATAATTTTGTTAGTTATTACAGATCTTTCTAGTCTCTAGTTTATGTCAAGCTGTTACAGAGTGAAGACAGAAGCTGATACAATGGTAGATGATAGTGTATGCCTCGGAGTCAGAACAAGGTTGAAATCATAATCTTTTTCTTTTTTTTAATTTTATTTTTTTTATAAAATCATAATCTTTTCTTAAGTAGCCATATAGTCTAAATACATTCTATAACCTCTCTCAGCCTCAGTTTCCTCATTCATCAGCACTTTGTTCAAGAGGTTCCTGCAATGATTAAGCAATATAACGTAAGTTATTCTCTTAGTGGATGCTCAGTGAATATTGTTAATGATAGCTAACATGTTTCCTGTGCTTGAGATGTGCCAGGTGTTTGTGGTAAATTGCAACAAAATGGTCCCCAAGGGATCACGCCCCCTAAATTCAGGCCTTGCGTAATCTCTTCACACAATGGCCTTACAACTTGTTTTGACTGACAGAATGCAGTAGAAGGGACATTGGTAAAGTTGTGGGTTTAGATCTTAAGAAGATTATAGTTTCTGCTTTTGATTTCTTGCCTTCCTGAGACATTATGCAATGAAGCTTTGGCTAGACTCCTTTAGGCAGAAAAATGACATATTTAGAGAGAGGGAAACACTGTAGGATGAATGACACAAAGAAGGAGGAGGCCCAGGTCAATCATCCTTACCAGGGCACTAGACATGGGATACTCTAGCCAAATTGACAGCTGACAGAAAACATGTGAATGAGACAAGTAAACACTACAGGAAGCAAGGACAAGTCAACTAGCTTAGCCCAGCCCATACTGGAAAGGAATCTGACTCAAATTCTTTCTTCTCTTGTTCCCCCCACCTCCCCTTTGGTCATGCCTCCAAAGAAATGTTTTAAAAAGCAAAAGGCAATATAGAAGACATATAGATATTGATATAAATAGGCATATAGATATACTCTAAATTTGAAACTTGGTAATGAGAAAGAAGAGGCATGTCCTACAGGGGAGGTTTATATGAATACACATTTTAATGGATATTTACTGGATTTTGGCTACCCAGCATTCTTGCACCTTCTTCTTGCAATGCAACTCAATTTCCTGTTTGGGATTACCCTTCATCAAATGGAAAATATGTGGTACAGGCACTGATAACCAGTTCTCTTGTTTCCTTTATCTGAGAAAGAAACATTAACTCATGCTAAGACAAACATATATTTCTTCCCAGAATTGGGTTGTGGTGTGGACTGAGGACAAGAAAACAAGCATGAATTAATTCCACCGTACTGTATGAGTAAAACTTTGAAGCAATTCTAGCCATCAAAATATCTGCTCTATGTCCACTGCTTCAGCCTTCCCTGCAATCCTGAGATGTATCTTAGTCCTAAGCATATACCTCCAATGAACTCTCTCTTTCTCGAAGCTGGCAACCAAAGAAATCAAATTAATACACACGCTCATTTAAATATGCTTTTTAGAAGTATGATGTCTTAGAAGAAGACATCTAAGACAACTCATAACTAAGCCTGGACATCCAGGTAAGTTAATAATTTAGTATACACAAACTTTCCATGGAACATGCTATTCATGAGGCCCTATGCTACTTTCAAGCATTCAGAACTCTTTGATTAAAAATGAAACCAGGGGCGCCTGGGTGGCTCAGTCGGTTAAGCATCCGACTTCAGCTCATGTCACGATCTCACAGTCCGTGAGTTCGAGCCCCGCGTCAGGCTCTGGGCTGATGGCTCAGAGCCTGGAGCCTGCTTCTGATTCTGTGTCTCCCTCTCTCTCTGCCCCTCCCCCATTCATGCTCTGTCTCTCTCTGTCCCAAAAATAAATAAAACGTTAAAAAAAAAAAAATGAAACCAAATCACAAATCACAAGAGCACCATGGTTCTGCTAACAAAATTTGACAAGAAAAAATCACCACAACAAAAGCAAAACCCACCACATATTAATCTCACTTATGAACACACAAGAAAATATCCTAAATACGGGGATACCTGGGTGGTTCAGTTGGTTAAGCATCTGACTCTTGATTCCAGTTCAGGTCATGATCTCCCAGTTTATTGGGTCAAGTTCTGCATCAGGCTCTGCAGTGACAGCATGGAGCCTGCCTGGGATTCTCCCTCTCTCTCTGTCCCTCCCCAACTCATGCTCGCTCTCTCTCTTTCTCTCAAAATAAATAGACACTTTTTATAAAAAGAAAATATCCCAATAAAATATTACCAAGTTATGCAAATATTATAAAAATAATAGACAATGACAAAATTTGGTTTATTTACAGGATATAGGGGAGATTTAAAATTAGGAAACTCATTAATAAAGTATTTCATACCAAAAGGTCAAAGAAAAAAAAAAAACACCTGATATTATCAGTTGCATTCAGTAGAAAATAGAGATATTATTAGTAGTTATTTTGATACTAAAACATAACATCCATTATTTTAAAAAAAATCAGTTAACTAAAAGTCAAACTTAATTTCTGAACATGGGAAATAATAATTTTCTAAAATCAAAAAACATCATACTAAGGGCACCATTTCCCAAGTTGTATTCCATTAATTTTAATATATCCTGGCCATCCACAATTTCTATGTTCCAATAAACATGGAAATGGTGATTCTGACAAGTCATGTTTTATAGCAGTCTTTTTCTTATTATTTAACATCAATTGTGTTGCTGATGTCCCAAAAGGCATATAGACTTGAGTGGGTCTGAAATGTATTGTTTTTTATTTAATGGCTGCATCCTTTCACTATTGAGCCACTTTGGGTGCCAGTTTTTCAAAAAATATGTTGAAACACATTTCATAGTATAAGTATCTCTATTAAATTCAGGAAAAAATAATGCTAACTCTTGATTTCTGCTCAAGTCATGATCTCATGGTTTGGGAGTTCAAGCCCCAAGGTGGGCTCTTCACTGACAGTGCAGAGCCTGCTTGGGATTCTCTCTCCCTCTCTCTGCCCCCCCCCCCCGCTCTCTCTCTCTCTCTCTCTCTCTCTCTCTCTCAAAATAAATAAACAAACTTTAAAAAAAAAAGACAGACTAGAATATCCATACAGATTCAATATGCTAAATAATTAAATATATGATAAAATGGCACTTCAAATAAAAAACTAAAAGGATGATTTATTCAATAAATTAGGGTGGCACAATTTAAGTAAAAGCATTGCATTACACCCACACATAGATAAATTTCAAAGGAATTCAAAATCAAAAAGATAAAGCAAATATAAGAAATAGAGAAATATATAAATATTTATTCTTGAAGTTGGATTTGTCTGTGTAAGCAAAGATGCAATTTAAAAAAAAAATTGAAAAACTCTAGTTTGGAATTCATTCAAGTGAAAAATATCTGTATGGTAAAAATAGATTATAAGAAAAGGGTGATATATTTATCATAAAATAGATTTGTAAGTCAATAAGGAAAGGTACATGCTAACAGAAATATTGGCAAAGAATATAGATAATATATCCATACATATGTGCATGAAAATACATAACACATGCATATGCAAATGTAGACATTAAAATTGTCAATAAAATATTTTAGAAGACTCGACCTCAGTAGAATTCTGAGTAGTACAGATGAAAACAAACTCCCTTCCCTTGTCAAACTGAGAAAGATACAAATAATGATCATGGACTATTGGTTAAAGTACAGGTACATGGTTAAAAGTGCAATGATTTCCAGCAAAAAACAAATTTGCATAATTACCAAAGTGCAAATTTGTCAATCTGCAGCAAGAGCGTTAAAAAATATACATATTATTTGATTCAGGAATTCTACTTCCTGGAATATATATTAATATTATGATCATAAATACACAAAGATGTATACGTAAGAATAGTTTTTCAGAAACAGCTTGAATAACACAAAGTTCATATTCCATTCAACTCACCAATTCAAGGGTACATCTCATGTTTTTAGTATATTTACAGGATTGTGCAGCCACCACACAATCTGATTTTAGAACATTTTTCTTCACCTTAAAAGAAACCTCTTGATTATTAGCCATCCGTTTCCATTCTGCTGTTTCCTCCATCTCTACATTCAGCCTTAAGAAACTAATAATCTTCATTCTGTCTTCTATACATTTACCTAAAATGAAAATTCAATTTGTGGCTTTTCATGTGTGAGACTGACTTCTTTCATTTAGTATAATGTTTTAAAGGCTCACCCATGTTTTGGCATGTATCATTATTTGATTTCTTTTTGTTGCCAAATCATATTTCACTGAATGTTTATATTAATTTTATTTATCACTGATTTAATAGACATTTGGAGTGTCTGTTTTTTACGGCAACTATGAATAATTTTGCTATAAATATTCATGTGCATGTTTTATATGAACATATGTTCTGTTTTCCAAAGTGGCTGTACCATTGGACATTCCCATCAGCAATGTATGACAGTTCCAATTTCTTTACAGCATTGCCAGTTCTTGGTATTGTCTTTTTTATTATAGACATCTTAGGTTGCATGAAATATCACATTGTGGTTTTTATTAGAATTTCCCTAATAGCTAATCATGTTGAACATCTTTTCATGCATATGTTGGCCATCATGTATCTTCTTTAGAGAAAAGTCTATTCAAATCTCTTGCTTATTTTTTAGGTTAGCTATTATTAAGTTGTAAAAGTTTTGTAAATTCTGGACACAAGTACTTTACCAGATATATGATTTGAAATTATTTTCTCCCATTCTGTTTTTCTCTCCTGTTTTTCATTCTCTTTTTTAACATTTTTTAATGTTTATTTATTTTTGAGACAGAGAGAGAGAGAGAGAGAGAGAAAGACCGAGCATGAGTGGAGGAGGAACAGAGAAAGAGGGAGGAGCAGAGAGAGAAGGAGACACAGAATCCAAGCAGGCTCCAGGTTCTGAGCAGTCAGCACAGAGCCCCACGTGGGGCTTGGTTTCAAACTTGGACCGTGAGATCATGACCTGAGCTGAAATCAGACACCTAACCGACTGAGCCACCCAGGCATTCCCTGTTTTTCATCACTTTCTTAATGGTACCATGAGAAGCACAAAAGGTTTTAATTTCAATGTAATTTAGTTTATTTTTTTTTCTTTTGTTACTCATACTTTAACTGTTGCTTTTAACATTTCTAACCCAAAGTGATGGAACTTTTCGCCTACATTTTCTTCTAAGAGTTTTTAAAGTTTTACTTCCTACATTTATGACTGTGGCTTATTTTGATTTAAATTTTGTGTATGATGTGGGGTAGAGATCCAACTTTATTGTTTTGCCTATTGATATCCAGTTGTCCTGGCACCATTTGTTGAAAACACTACACTCCTACCACCCTCCCGCCCCCTCCCCCGCAGTGAATTGTCTTAGACATTATGACAATGTCACGCTGTGTTGATTACTATAATTGTGTGGTAAGTTCAAGAAATGTTGAGCTCTTTAACTTTATTTTTTTTTTAAAGATTGTTTTGGTTACTCATAAATCCAAAATTTAAGGGCTAATTTACAAAGCATACCTTTGAAGGAAAGAAACCCAATGAATTATGTGATATTATCAAGTAAGTACACTAGGTAAATAGAAAAGATGATGTGGTGAAAGATACAAAAATGACAGAGTAGTTACAAAGGCAGGACTTTGGAACAGATAGTTCTGGGTTCACATCCTAACTCTGCTACTTTTGAGTTATTTGATATTGAACTTCATATTTATACTCCACACAATAAAGCAACAAATAAATACATTAGAAGGCTGTTGCAAGAATTCAGAGATAAAATGTGTAAAATGTATAGATTCAAGATAGTAGTAAAAAATGTTAGCTATTAACAAATAAATGATAGTACAAATTATCATTTGTTAATATTTAATTTGTTAATTTGTTAACATGCCGTGTTCTACATTTGAAATCCTGCCTGGATGCAACAAGTGTACTTTCTCCACAGGCAGATCTGTTCAACAGAGTTAGTTGCTATCTATTTCTAGTCCCCTTCTTAAGAAAGATTCCTTCAATCCACTAAAACTCTTCCATTTTTCTGTCTTGGGAGCTTCTATACTGCTAAATCTTCTGCTAGCCATTTTGGCCTTAGATTTTAGTTGATACAAGTGTTCTGTGATTATGAGTGATTTCCAAAGATTTCTAGCTCTTCTAAAAGTTTGTTTTTTTTTTTTAACTATACTAATAACTAGATTTTTCTTCTATGAATTTCATTTGAAATGTATTTTTCTTTTTAATAGACACCATTATACAATCAATATTTTAATTGGTCTCCAGAGGATTAACTAATCAAACACAAAATGTTAGATGGATTCTTCAGGTTCTGAGTGTTGGGGTTTTCTGGTTTTTTGTTTTTTGTTTTTTTCTGGGCAGTATTTATAGTGATCAGGAATTGCTTCTGAAATTAGGCTAGTTACTTCTCACCTTAGGTATTTTAATAATGTAGCATTCTAGAACTTTAAAGGAAAGAGTTTTGGGGTTAACAAGGATTTACTTCTAAGCTTCCAGTATAAAAGTAAAAAACTACAACTAAAACGAATTTTTTATGGTAATTTTGTTTTGATCAAAAAAGACAATATTTTATACCTTATGCTTACCCTGTTTCCTCCCCTCACTGAAGCACAGAGTAAATGATGATGATATTCATGAAGATATGATGAAATAAGGAATCACATACAACATAGGTGCAGTCTGGCTGTATTTACATCATAAGGACACAATGGACAGGGAAACACTAGTGCCAGCTCTACAGTTTATTACCTCGACACACTTCTTCACAGCTCAGCTTCCTCAATGGATTTGGACTAAATCATTTTTGAAGTTCCTTTCAGCATTAAGATAGAAAGGATCTATGATCAAAATTGCCTCATGCAGTCTCTGGTAAACAGAAGGTCAACAAGACACAAAGCATCAAAGAAACCAAAGCAGAACAGCATTGCGGACAATAGTTTGACGATCAACAATAGAATCGTGCTCTAAAATTTTGCCGACTCTAAATTATAGGTGAATGGATTGAATTTAGCTAACAATTTTGATGAATAATTTGATGATTACATCTACCTATAAAATTAAACATACACATTTTCCTACTATTTAATAGTCATGCTAAATAAGCCATACATTTTAGGACTCTTTATTTTCATTGTATAACTCTCCCTCAGGTAAAACCATTGTCTAAAAGGCAAAACCTATTTGCTAATCTAGTTAGTTTCAAATAACTCTTGATTTGACAGGCTATGTAATGTCTGAGAAATGTTATCTCTGGAAGGCACCATAGGGAAGTTCCTCTGTAGTTCATTTAGATTCAGGGAAGACAACCCTGTTTTTCAGATGAGTTTGGCAATGTATATTGAATTGGTAAAGATGTTTTTTAAAGTGGTTGATTTCTTAAAGATTATATAAAGAATACATAGGATAGAATTATAATGGAGTTGTTAAGAACTCAGCCTTTGGAGAAAGAAAACCTCAATTCAGATCTCGACTTTTTCATGTTATGTATGTGTTCCAAGGCTCTATGAACCTCAGCTTTTATGTCTGTAAAATAAGGATGATAATATCACCTACCGACTTCTTTGACGTTAAGATCAATGAAATAGCATAAATAAAGTACTCGGCACAGTCCCTGACATATATTAAGCACAGATAAATGGCAGCAACAGTGAGATCATTATGAAATTGGCTTCTGAAGTCCACCAGCCTGTGTCTGAATCCTGGTCTGACCATTTGCTTGCTCTGTGACCTGGAAAACTTCTTTAACTTTTCTGTGCCTCACTTTTTCCCTTTGCAAAATGAATAAAATCATATCTACCTCAGGGCTGTGATGAGGATTAAATTAAGTTTCTGAGTGTCAAGAACTTAAGAAATTTCCTGACCTATAGTAACTCCTAAAGAACAACAAAAAACAAATTAGTTATTATTATATTTTTATTGGATGAAGCTGCATTCTATAAAAAAAATTTTTCAGATAACTTCAGAAAGTACCCATCAGAAGGAAGCAATCTGATATGGGATTTAACTAGAAGCTATAAACATGAAAGAACAACCTATGGGCACAGCTGCTTTTATTTTGAGAGGTAGGAAGTTCTAAATATCCATACTTCACATTTACAAGCCACTGGCAGGTAGCTACATACCACAGAAGGAAAGAAAAGTTGCTCTTGGCCATTCTATTTATTTATTTTTAAAGAGTTTCTTAAAACATTGTTTATGACTAGTAATTGTGGTTCTTTTGTTTTGTTTTGTTTTAAGTTCATTTATTTTGAGAGACAGTGTGTGAGCAGGGAGGGGCAGAGAGGGGGGGAGGAGCGAGAATCCCAAGCAGGCTCTGTCCTGTCAGCATGAAGCCCAACACAGGGCTCCAACCCACCAACTGTGAGATCATGAGTTGAACCGAAATCAAGAGTCAGAGGCTGAACCAAATGAGCCACCCAGGTGTCCCTGTTCTCTGCCATTTTAAAAGAATAATTAACTACTTGGTTTGTCTTGATGGTGGTGCCAGGGTTCTTGTTGAGGATTAGGGCAGTATCTTTCAACTGGGGCTCTCTTGACTCATCTTTGATACTTAATTATAAACATATTGCTAATTCAATACTACTCCAAGGAGAAAACAAAGAATGTAGATATTTGGAGACGATTATAAATGTTATACTCTTTGATGGGGTGCCTGGGTGGCTCAGTCGATTAAGGGTCCAATTAAGGGTCTTGATTTCGGCTCAGGTCATGGTCTCACAGTTCACGGGCTCAAGACCCATGTCAGGCTCTGCACTAAGAGGGTGGAGCCTGCTTGAGACCCTCTCTCTCCCACCCTCCCTCATTGTCCCTCCCTGACTCGTTCTCTCTCATGCTCTCTCTCTCTCTCAAAATAAATAAATAAACTTAAAAAAAAAGAATTCAAATATTCTTTGATTAAAGCCCATTTCCCTGAAGATGGCTCTTCTTTGTGTTTATCAGAGCCTGCATTTGATTTGTGCTGTGCATTTTCTGGAAAATAAATTACACTGATAATCATCTACAGTGGTTCATTTTATTGAGATAATTTCTGTCAACTAGAATTTTTCAACCAATAGCATCTCCTAATTAAGATAAGAGTCAATATTGTTAAATAAGATACTGCAAGAAAAAAGGGAATAAAAGATACATATCAAAAGTAACCATTGTTACAAAATAATTCATGACTAAAATATTGTTTTTTGTAGGCGGGTGGGGAAGCATATCCAAGTGTTTTCAGTTAGTTTGCTAGATTGCTATCCTGAATATATTGTTCTTAATAACCTGGGATTTTCACAGACTAATCAGATTTTATTTTCTATGAATAGTATCAAATTTGCTTGAGAGGTTCCCAAAGGGTTTGTTGTTGTTGTTGTTCTTAGACTGAATACCAAAGAAAATTGGGTAATTTTATGGACTCATTAGGACAACATATGTATAATTATATTCTTTAAAAAAAAAAAAGCCTCTTCCAAACATTTAGCACAAGTGTAGACAAAATTGCCGAAAATAAAGATGTAAAATGCTATAATATTAACAATAAATCAAAATAGAAATTGATAAAGAACTAGGCATACATAGTTATCTAGCATATGGTAGTTGTAAATTTTTATACCAATTCGATTGTTTGATGTGTAGTCATTCTCAAGAGATCATATTTTGGCTATAATGGTGAAATGCCTCATCTTTGCGTAGTTCTTGCTTATGACCTTAAAGTTACCTGCAAAAAATAATGTAAATTTTCTGGCAATAATGTAAGCTAATTTCCTAACCTTCAGATCACAAATCCAACATGACTTTCAAAGCCTTCCATCACAAAGTTATGCTTACTTCATCCTAAGGCTTTAATTTCCCATTCCCTGGTACGAGATCCTGTCTTGTCAACACTTCCCAGATGTATCGTACCCACCACTGTGTTCAAATATCTGCTAGGGAAAGCTTTCCTTCTGAAAAAATGTTCCCTTTGCCCTCTCAAGTCCTGAGTCTTTATATGGTATCTATAAACCCATCTTTGGTATTCTATTCCTGAATAACTTCCTCTGCATTTTTTCAAAATATTTATTTTGACTTGGAAATCTATACTGGAACTATATATAGCATAATAAGTTTAGGATTTTATTTTAGAAATCTCAATTTAGATGCTTTGCCCTACAGATACCATTTTGAATGAGTCTCATTCACTTGTCTAGTTATGTCTGACTGGGCTTGTTTTACCAATTTTTAACCAGTTAACTGGAAAATGTACACAAAATTCATGCAGAAATCTTTAACTAGTATTAATATCTACACTTTCCTTTTGGAAACATAGATATGTTTTACTTTCTGAATTTGTCTTTTCAGATAAAATTATGTTCCTTAATCAAAACACACAAAAATAAATAAAGCAGGGATTTAAGAGAAATACTATGGCAAGGCAGACATCTTAAGAAACCCACGTCATAAGCATTTTATTTTATTTTATTTTATTTTATTTTTAGTTATATATTTTACTTTTAATGTTAATTTGTTTTATTTTTAAAGTTTATTTATTTATTTTGAGAGAGGGAGAGAAGGGGAGAGACACAGAGAGAGAGGGAGAGGATCCCAAGCAGGCTCTATACCACCATGCCAGAGCCCTATGAAGGGCTTGAACCCATGAACCATGAGATCATGACCTGAGCCGAAACCAAGAGTCAGACACTTAACCAACTGAGCCACCCATGTGCCCCAAGCATCTTTGTTTTAAAAAATAAAGAAACTACTTCAGAGGAGGTGATTGGTCCAAGACCATTGATTATACAGTGGAAGTAAGAATCCTATATGAAGCACCCCAACAGTTTTAAATTTGTGAGCAGATGACCATATTACAATGAGCAACAGACTCTGAAGAATAAATATGTGAAGAGTTTAGTGTTGTAATCAAATAACACTCACAACCAAATTAATCTGATGCATATTTAATGATATGCATAATCATTATTGTGTTGCACAGTGATTAGGCATAATTGCTAAAGGTTTCACATAAATTACTATCATTAGTATTGTTCTTACACAATCAAACTAAATATTTCTAGGATTATCTGAAAAGAAAGAAGAGAAAAAGCAACCAGGAGAAATGGGAAGCTGTTTTAATGGGAACCAAAATTTAAAGGAAAATAGAGCTCATTTACCTTAAACTATCTCTTTATACTGATGTACAAACTGATGATTAGAGAATGTAATTGCCTGTTTGGGTTATCTGACTTTAAAGTACATTTTTTTTTTTTCATTTGTCTGACATTGCCTGCTCAGCTCTGGAATCAGGAGAGGAACTAGCAGTCATGGGAACTGAGAGTCGTAAGTTTTCTATTTCATCTGTTCTTTAAGTACAACCCCCAGTCCCATCTTCTGCAGATGGAAGAATCAGGTAGAGTAAAGCCAAGATTCTACTTTCCTCTCAAGGAGTCCTAAACCAAACTGCAGTGGGAAGGGAACCAAACTGCAGTGGGAAGGGAAACACTCCAGCCTAGAAGACTGGAAGAAAAAGCAGAAGCTGCCATGAGAATACATTATCTTCTGGTTCCCACCGCAGATGACTTTGAAGTCTTCCTGGTTGGGTCTAGTAGTCTGAAGATGTTGCTCAGAACTGCTTCCTCTGTTGCCATCCTGGTCTCTTTCCTCATTGTGTCACTTTCCCAATTGGAAAAGTAATGATTTATGGTGAGAAAAACAACAGGTTTGGAGTCACATATTTATGTCTAACTGGTCACATATTCTTGGGGAACTCAACCTCTTTGAACATCCATTTCTTCATCTATTATGTGGGGGAAGTAATGTCCACCTTATACAGTTCTTTTTTTAATTTAAATAAGATATGTATATCAAGTTTAATTATAGTGTTTGGCACATGATTTTGGAAAGCAGTGTTCAATGGATATTTTGAGCTCTACATGTCTTGCTGAGTGCCAGAATCACAAGGTCATGACCATCTTTTCACCCAGAAGTGAAAAAATGCATTGCAATAATGCATCATGCAATCCAGCAATGCAATCAGTCTTCTTCAGGATGAAGAGGTTGGCTCACTGTTTACTATAGACGTGGTTTTCCTGGCACACAGAGCATGTCCCTGACTAAGGGACTTTGCACTTTGTGTTTCTTCTGAGCGGATCTGCATTGAAATCATAGATCAATTTCAGAAGTGACATCTTAATATTCAGTCATCTGACCCATGAATATGGTATATCACTCCATCAATTTGGATCCTTTTAATTTCTCCCAGAAATATTATACAATTTTCAGTGAACCAATATTGCCTATCATTAGTCGGATTTCTCCCCAAGTGTTTCAGACATTTGATACTATTTTGAATGGTAATTATTTTAACATATTTTAAAGTCTTCATCATATATATATATATATATATATATATATATAAATGAGCAAAGTCAGACATATATATATATATATATATATATATATATATATATATATATGAGCAAAGTCAGACATACTTCATATCATCCCACAACGACCTGGGAGAGAAACAGTGTTAAAATTATTTAACAAATAATATCAGGCTCAGGTCTGAACGGTCTGAAAATGCTGCGTAAGTACTAAGCTCCTGGTGGAATCAGGAAGTGGGAGACCAGCAGGAGTGACAAGTGCAGGGAGAATGGCCCTTTGAATAACTTCTCTTGCTAATTTTGCCAAAGCCAGCTATGGCGCTCCTCCTAGAGACCAAACACAGTCAATTTCCAATCAAGTGGAATAGCCAGAGTGAGTAACCCTGTTGTTACTCATTCAGAAATCTGCAGGTAGATGATAAAAGGTGTGCTACAAACAGAACATTTGATATTCCACGTGATCATTCATGCCGCAGCTTAAAGAGAAATACACAGAGACACGCCATGTTTGTGGGAATTTACATGTTCACAAATAACAGCATGTATTTTCCACAGAAGAAATTTAGTATAACAACTTCTCTGTGAAGTACTCAGCAGAGTGTATCCAGGTTGTTTCTCAAAATCCCTAGGAAATATTCAGAAGTAAGCAGTCTCTTCCCCACATTTACCAAGTTAAGCGGAAGGGATTCATGAGACCGATATAAAGTTTGGAAACCTTTTTGTCCGGTCTCTAACTCCACACAGTTCTATCCCTCCTCATCTTAACTATGGGATACCAGGCTTTGTTTGGACTTTGTAAAGAGAAGAGTGCTGACTTGGGAGCATGACAGCCTAATTTCACATTCTGGCTCTCCCAATTTCTGTCTCTGTGTCTGGGGCAAGTTATTTAACCTCTAGGCTCCTCATTTTACTTCTATATAAAATGGAGATGATAATACTGTCTGGAAAAGGTCACTGTGTCTGGCATTCAGTAAGTACCCAGTGAATGGGGCACATCATTAACACTTTCAGGTCACAAAGCACATTAGTGGAAAAGGCCGACTGTGATACAGAGACTCTTGATATTTCACAGTATAATCAGCTGGAAAGCTTTTTTGTCCTGTGGCTCAAAAGAAGATTACTCACACAAAACCCCAGGTGAACTATTTGGGAGGGTTTTAGAGAAGTCCTCACAGGTCTACACTTGCACTATAAGAGTGACCCCAAGAGAAATAATTCCAGGGAACAAGGCGAGCTTGATCTGGAGCTGCAGTATTGCTTAGCACCTCAGGGCTTCGCTAAACTCTTCCTTTGACTTTAAATAGGACAGTCTCCTTTTTTTAATCTTCAGAGAGAGGTATTCCATTCATTCAGCTCTTACCTCCTTACTGAGAAAAGGACATTGATATGACAAGGTTACAAAATGTGAAGGCAGAATCAAGAAGGAAAATCAGCTACTCTTTTCAGAGCTAGTCCTCAAAGATGATGGCTTAAATCATAGCAGATAATGTCTTACATGGCAATTAATCCTGAGCTGTTTACAACTTCAAGAACACACTGCAACATAACTGAATACTGAGGGGCCATGGGGGAAGCTTTCAATTTCTGTGTTGCTCTTCTTCTTTACTTATTAATTTGTATTAATGTTTATTTATTTTGAGAGACAGAGATTGAGAACACATGCATGAGCAAGGTAGGGGCAGAGAGAGGGAGAGAGAATCCCAAGTAGACTCCGATATGGGGTTTGATCCCATGAACCATATCACGACCTGAGCTGAAATCAAGAATTAGATGCTCAACAGACTGAGCCACCCAGGCTCCCCGCTTTTCTTATTTAATTAACCCTAAATAGGGAAGCAAATTTGGGATCTGGAATGGGAAGAAGATAAAGGACACTAGAAGGAGATCATCTTACAGATTAGGATGTGCATTTGAATCAGAAAGAGCAAGGACCAGATCCTGGCTCTACCACTAGTAGGCAAACTTGGCAAGTAACTTAGCCTATGTGCGCCTTGGCATACAGACAGGCAAGTAAGGGAAAGAAAACTTCATGGGGATATCATCCGAGTTAAAAATATAATGTGTGTAAGGCACTCAGCAATTAATAAATATTTATAACAAAATAAAATAGTAGTATTTGAAAGTAAAATTAAAGAGAAAAAAATTACATTCTAATAATTTCTTCATGCAAATACATTTTGCACTAATTTTGATTTTTCCCATCCTAAATTTGTTAGATGAAAACAAAGAACACAAACACACGTACATATACACATAGACACACACAATTTATATTTTAATAAAATGCCCTCTACTACAGGTGTCTACTAGGTGTCTGTATTTCCTTTCAGAGTATTTCTCAACTATTCTAATACACTAGGAGGGAGGAAAGGGAACAAATATTTACTATCTACTGTGTATCACCTCACTGAACATTATACTAGGTGCTTCTTCCATTTAATTCTCACCTTCTTCCAACAGAGGATTATTGTTCACAAACACCTTGCCATGAGTCACTCATCTGGTAAGTATTAGAGCTTAGGCTAGATCACAAATATGCCTGATGCTGAAATGGTAGCTTTTGCATGGCTAGAAATCATTCCAAAGTTGATATATATAGCACAGTGTTTCCAAAACTTCCAGGATTAGAAGAATCCCTGAAGGTACTTGTTAGAAATATAAATTTTGGTGCTTCATTCAAATCCAAATCTACATGACAAGGCCCTAGGGAAGCTCTATGTTTAATGATTGCTATGATCTGCATAGTTTGAGAACATCATTATAGAACATGTAGACTAGTGTTCTAAGCCTTTTATCTGTTCATTTTTAAAATACAATTGTTTTAGTACAGACTTGTTTTGAAACAAACATATTCTATAACATTAAAACTATATTAATGGTAAGTGTAAAAATTAATTCTGAGTTTTTAAGAAAAGTGGATATATGTCATTAAAAATATTCCCAGAATTTAATAAAAAAGATGAATACTATAAAATACTTAAGGCAAATCATATAGTCATGTCAAATTGATTTTTATACTCTTTAGTAGCATAAATCACAGAATGTTAGGCAATATGTGGAAGTTTTAAATATGTTAAAATTATTAAAACTGATAAATGATAGGCTTCTGAATATAAGTAGGAGTTCTAATTTTAGAGCTAGATAAATAAGTTATATAAGTTATTTAAGAATAAAAATATGAATGGGGGCATCTGGGTGGCTCAGTAGGTTAAAGTACCAACTCT
The DNA here is from genome assembly GCF_018350195.1 of Panthera tigris. Lineage (NCBI taxonomy): Eukaryota > Metazoa > Chordata > Mammalia > Carnivora > Felidae > Panthera > Panthera tigris. Next base: position 51,477,623 of record NC_056672.1, read on the forward strand.
TGTTTTTGGCTCAGGTCATGATCTCACGGTTTGTGAGATCAAGTCCCACATCAGGCTCTGCACTAAAAGTACCAAGCCTTCTTGGGATTCTCTCTCCCTCTCTCTCTGTGTCCCTCCTCTACTCATGCTCAAGTGCTCTGTCTCTCTCTCCAAATAAATAAACTTCAAAAAAATTAAAACATTAAAAAAAAACTTATACAATAGAGAATCTAAATAGGCCTATATCTATTAAAGAAAAAATATGTTAGCTTTTTTTAACGTACAAGTACAGAAAATTATTAATTAGTAAACACAATGGAGTAGTACAAAGAACAAAACGTGTGGAATCAGAAGATTCAAACCGAGCCCAACCTTTTCCATTTATCAGCTCTGTCACCTTGAGCAAATCACTTAACCTCTCTAGGTCTTAGTGGCTCCATCTAAATAATATTTGGAATAACATTTTCCTTGCAGAATTAATGTATGGATTAAAAGAAACAAAATATGACAAATGGTTTATTAATGATCTCTTATATAGAGCTATAAAAATGAGTGGCTTTTACAATCATGATGTCAGTAGAAGGGAGCTGCTCCTTCTTTGCCAAGTCTAAATCCATGAATGTTTTCTGATTCTCTGCCAAGCCGGAGAAAGGGGAAAAAGGCAGGAAGGTAAAAAAGATGCTGTTTTACTGAAGATGTTACCATGGCCTCTGGGTAATGCTAAACTAAGGACTCTCCTTTTGTATTACGGGCTACTTAGAAAGCATTTAAGATCTACAAATCCTCTTCAATAGGGGAAAATGGAGAAGAACATCATCATAATGTTCTTACACATCTCTCCTATATGTCTGCAATAAAGGTCTATTGCTCTCAGCTATTTCTGATCATTTACAATGGTGGAGATAATAGCAACCTCATAGACCTTGACAATCCTATTCTAAATCAGTACTTTAAAAATGGCTTTGAAATG